>NW_009916451.1:11016-11723 GCF_000696875.1 Nestor notabilis | reverse complement strand
TCTTTTCCAACCCTGTTGATTCTGTGATTCTAAATCCACATACAAAGAGCCAAAGGCCATTACTGGGGGGAACACTGCAAGGTTCTTCACTCCTCAACCATGCTGAGACCTTACCCCAGTGTTGTACACCAGATACAGCAAAATTAAAACCAACATCATAATAAATAAAGAACATGGAGAGATTTTACATTCAAATTCCTCCCACAGCCCCGTGGGAGTGACCCAACGGGGCCTTTTCCCAACAGCATCCACCCAACTTCCAACCTTCTTCCCAACATCTCCTCCACTTCGCAGGCCTTGCACACAGCAGCTGAAGTGGAGCCAAGCACACACAGCACCCGACACTCCTCTGTCCTCCTCTTGCTGAGGATGAGGTGATGATCAGGAGTATGTGTGATTATCCTCACTAACATCAGGGAGATGATGCCGTGGCACATTTTAGGGCATTAATGGAGGTTGGGGAGATTTGCTGTATAATAATGTCTCTTTTTCCATTTCTCTTCCATTTCTTCTCGCTGGGAGACATGTAGGCAGCGTATTGTGTTGTTGCACTAGCACCTTTTCCTCCCAAATATCTTCCAGCAAAAATGTATATAGGTGTTTGCACCCATCCAGCAAGCTGGAACTTTGAACTGAACCCATCACAGGGTGGCAGATCTTCAGCCAGTCCACACCTCAGATGTCTTCTCCAGCCACAGCCCTCCCTG
>NW_009916451.1:0-10992 GCF_000696875.1 Nestor notabilis | reverse complement strand
GTTCAGCAGCTTCACCTGTGCCAGTCTCTTGGTGATCATGGTAGCAAAAACCAGCCCGAAGAGGACGCTGCTTATGAGCACGTAGTCATAGTCATCCTTCAGCACGTCAAACTGCTTCGATGGGTACACTCGGGTCTGGTAGATGTCCAGGCCATATGCAACAACCTACAGGGATGAGATCACGAGCTGGTTAAACGCAGGTCTGAGTGTAGAATCATCGAATGGTTTGTGTTGGAAAGGACCTTAAGACCATCCAGTTCCAACGCCCTGCCACAGGAAGGGGCCCATGTCTGCAGCACCTTCCATCCAGGATTCATTCTCAATACATCCCGCCCTGGAAGGAACAGCAGAAAACATGGCACAACATTTGGAACAGAATCACAGAATCAACCAGGTTGGAAAAGACCTTTAAGCTCATCCAGTCCAACCTTTACCCCAGCACTGCCAAGGCCACCACTAACCCAGGGCACTGAGGCCTCGGCTACACGGGCTGTGAACACTTGCAGGGACGGTGACTCCAGCCCTGCCCTGGGCAGCCTGTTCCAATGCCTGAGCACCCTCTGGGCAAGGAATTGTTCCTCAGCTCCAGCTAAACCTGCCCTGGCGCAGCTTGAGGCCGTTTCCTCTTGTCCCATCCCTTGTTCCTTGGGAGCAGAGACCAGCCCCTTCCTGGCTCCATCCTCCTGCCAGGCAGTTGTAGAGAGCGATCAGGTCCCCCCTGAGCCTTCTCTTCTCCACACTAAACCCCCCAGATCCCTCAGCCCTTCCTCATCACACTTGTGCTCCAGGCCCTGCTCCAGCTCCGCTGCCCTTCTCTGGCCCTGCTCCAGTAGTGAGGGGCCCAGAGCTGAACCCAGGATTTGATACACCACAGTTGATTGGGTCGGGTCTACAGTTCTGATTAAAAGAAGAAACATTTAAGCCCTGAGCAGGCACTTGATCAGCAGTTACAGAGCTCCCTGCCACAGGCTGCAGCAGCACCCACAACCTCCTCATCTCTACATCCCAGCCTCCAGCCCGTGCTCACCAGACAAGTAGACTCTAGGCCAGAGGGGGCTGTATAAATCCCTCTCATCCGGGATATGGTTTGATTGTAGTTGATAAACCTCTCAGCATGGATCTGCACATCAGGGGAGTACGGAATCAGGTTCTCTTCTCTGAAAGGCATTTAGAGAGAAATCAAAACCCAACCAGGCAGCACATAGAGGACATCATCTGCATTTCAGGTCTGATCATCACAGGCTGACCCGAAACATCAATTTTAGTGGCTTTTCCCAGTGCAGGTTCGTTTTTGATGCAAGATGAAAATCAAACACGCCACTGGGTCAGACTGCACTGCAGCAGCCTTCTCAGGTGCTAGAAGTAAAGGTAATTCCAAAAGCTTCAGGCAGTAACTCTGACTGCTACTTCTCAGAGTGGAGACAACACTCATTTTGCTAATGGTAAGATCAGTTGTATCACAGACAAACATTTTCCATGGTCACAGACTGGGCACAAAGTGGCCTCACTTCATTTCATGCAAGAACTGCCCTTGTCCAGACAAGGTGTTCTACTTGACGCTACTGTACTACCCACAAACTCCATCCCTCCTCAAGGCTGTCCAGGAATAGCGGTTATCCTGCTTTCCTTACCTGCTTTGTTCCGTAGGGATCTCTGGGCGGCGAGGATCCAGCAGAGCCTTGGGAAGGGAGAGGATGGCCCCAGAGGGAAGCCCAACTGTGCGTTAAAGAAACACAAATGGCCATTTTTGACAGCGTTTCCTAACAGCTCACATAAATGCTCTCTTGGTGCCTACCCCTGCTCTTGCTGGGAGGCCAGAGCAGCCACAGGCATCATTTCCGGAGGCAAACTGATTTTGCTTGGATTTCAGTGTGAAACTGCCTTGAGCAGGCAGCACCAGCACCTGCAGAACAGAGCAGGACATACTCACTGAGCAAGTGCCGGCTGGTGATGCCCCGCTCGGTGATGGTGGCCTCCATGGCACTGATGGCAGATGGGAAGATGTAAGATTGCTGGAGAACCTGAGGTAAAATCGGGCGGTCCAGGGAGCTGAAGGCTGTGGCGTTGTATTGCTCTGTCCCCTCATACAGCTCCAGCACAGTGAACTCGTTCCGACGTGCCTTCGTGTTCCAGTACTGGTACTGAGATGAGAGAAGGGGGTTAGGACTACAAGGCAGAGCCAGTAATAGAGAGAGGTAGCAGGAAATCACAGACTGGTTTGGGTTGAGGGGACCATAAAGCTCCTCCAGCCCCAACCCCTGCCACGGGCAGGGACACCTTCCACTAGAGCAGGTTGCTCCAAGCCCCTGTGTCCAACCTGGCCTTGAACACTGCCAGGGATGGGGCAGCCACAGCTTCTCTGGGCACCCTGTGCCAGCGCCTCAGCACCCTCCCAGGGAAGAGCTTCTGCCCAAGAGCTCATCTTAATCTCCCCTCTGGCAGGTTCAAGCCATTCCCCTTTTCCTGTCCCTCCAGGCCCTTGTCCAAAGCCCCTCTCCAGGTTTCCTGGAGCCCCTTTAGGCACTGGAGCTGCTCTGAGGTCTTCCCTTGAGGAGCCTTCTCTTCTCCAGCTGCCCCAGCCCAGCTCTCCCAGCCTGGCTCCAGAGCAGAGCTGCTCCAGCTCTTGCAGCAGCTCCACGGCCTCCCTTGCACTTGCTCAAACATCTCCATGTTCCTCTTGTGCTGGGGACACCAAAGCTGTGCACGTTACCCCAGGTGGAGTCTCACAAGAGACACATCTCAAAAAAATCACAGAGAATGATCAAGAAGTCTTTTCCACACAGATTCAGCAACCGCCCAACCTCCCAGACATAAAGACCAAGCTAAGAACAACTCCTCACCACCACCCAGTTCTCAGAGTGAACCATGTGGACAGGTCCCTTTGCTTTCTTCTGCACTGAGGAGTGGATGATCCTGCCTGTGACTCCATCAATCAGATATATTCCAATGAACGTGCGCTCGTGATGCGTATCTGTGCTCTCTGTCACCACAGCAAGCAGGTTGGGATTCAAGGACTAGAGAAGAAGAGACAACCACCCTCACATTAGTGCTACAGGCCCCTTATTTATCTGCATTTCATCTGGAACCAAGCATGTAACAAACAAAGGATGTGGACAGTGAACACATACAGCAAAAATGGCACCACGGGGCAGTTACTCTCAACATAGCACCTAGAAAGAGTGCTGAGCTCTTCCCAAGGGATAATGCAGCAACAAAAGGCCAACAGAAAGTTCCAAGGGCACCTTATAGAGAACGCTGCGGTCTCCCATCACCCGGCCCTGGGAGTGCACGTGCTCATTGGACCTCTTCCCTTTCACACTCACTATCCTCTGCACTTCGGTGGGTATGACCACCTCCCAGCTCTCCTCTGTCGTCAGGTCCTGCAGGAACAAAGCACCACGTAGGAGGTTTTATCTTCTCCTCCAAAGACACCACCTCTGCCTGTACAATGCTGTGGAAATTTAAGTTTTTTAGGCACGTTTTGAGGCTGAACTGCTTCGATCTGGAGCAAAACCCCTTAAACCAAATGAAGAGATCTACATTATCCAGAGGGTAACAGTGGTAGGATGTTTAGGACTTGGACTGTAATGAGTCTTCCATACCTTTTTCAGCCTGAATCCAGAGAGTTTTCCCTGCTCAGCATCAACTAGATAAAAAAAGATAGAATGGGCTATTTCTTTTAGCTGGCGAAGGACGTTTTTAGTCGCTGGGAAAGCTGTAACCTGGAAAAGAAGAATTGAAATAGAGGTTAAAGCCCAACTGCCACAAAAAATAACCCCAAACAACCAAACCCCAATAAAACAGCAGCGCAGGAAGATTGTTTCAAACACATTTATCAGGATGAGGTCTGTTTTACCAGAATAACCCCATCGTTTTGTGGGAACTGTGACTCAATGGCATTTTAATCTTGCTCCAGAGGGAGGGGAATATTAACCAAAACATGAGGAAAACTGTCTCCAGGCAAAGCAACTTACCTTGTACTCATCATCAATCAAGAGCAGTACTTTGGCATAATCTTGATCCATAATAGGCAGAAGCAAAGTCTGAAGAATTGGACGCTTCAGAAGAGGGGGAGCTACTTGACTTCTCTTCCCAAAGATGGGGTTAAAGACATACAGAAAGCTCGTTTTGGTTTCCTATAAAACAAACAAGATGCAAAACTTTTTCTAAGGCAGAAGAAAGAGCTGATTTTCTCCCTGTTGCTTACTACTGTCAACTGTTCACAGCCTGGATTCAGGGTGTTCTCACTCTCCTGCCGTCCCCATGTCAGTCACAACCAGACAATACCCCAAAAAAGATACTTCTTTCCACTCTTTCAAAGCACACATCTCCAAGCTAAGCAAGTTCAGTGGAGGGAGAAAGGAAAGGGACTCACCCTGTCCTTTACAAGCAAGGTGCATTGTGGAGGGTGTGGGAAATGGGCTGTTGTTCTTTGGACCATCAGCTTAAAGGAGGAGGCCGGTCGCACATTCCTGAGGTACTGCTTCCACAGGATGGTGCCAGAACTGCTTTCAATACCAAAAAGCTGAGCAGAGACACAGGAAAACCCAAGTTTAGAACAACACATCTCTGGCATCCAAGCACTGCATCTTTCCTCAGGGTACGACAAAGAAAGAAGAGACTTGGTCCCTCTCTGAAGCTACCACGAAGTATCTTGCACATCTTCTCACCATGTTCTGCCCGACGCCCGACTAAAACCAGAGCTGAGACTCCTTGCTACAGGCTAGAAACACATTCCTACCCTGGCTCCCTCACCTTTCCTGAGGCTGTGACCATCACCATCATTTTCTGGAGGTTGAATTCATCTCTGGCCAAATTGTCAATGTTAATCTCATTTTTGATCTGGCTCCGGGGCTTCCTGGCATCATAGAACATCTTCCAAAGATGAGCAGTCCAGGCTTGCAGCAGGATGAGCTGGGAGGAGAGCCTCTTCAGAAACATCCCCAGCAAGCCATCTGCAAATGGGACCAACATGATAACCATGTAACAAACCATTATGCACCACTCCATAACTGAAAGGATGGTCTCAGCCATAAAGAAGGAATGCTGCCATGCATGAACCTACGGTAACTCTGCCTCTGCCTCCCACTCCAGAATAGCACACCTACAGTTACCATTTCTACAGCAGACTCTGCATTTACCAACTTTTTCCCGCTTGACACTGGTGTAGCTCGTTCCAGAAGATATCCCCATCAACCAAAGGCAAACCTTCATGCAGAATACAGCACCTCTTCCTTTGTATCCCTTCTTCCTCACCGGTACACTCACAGCAAGTGCCCACCTAAAGCTTACTCACCTATAAGGTCTATAGCTCCCTCTGCACTCATTACTCAGAGCAAGAGAAGCCTCTGAAGTAAAGAAATACTTAATTCTGCCCAATCAGGGTTTGTATTTAGCTTCTTGAAACAAACAGAACCAGACTGTAACTATCTTTCACCACTGGGGAGAGCAAGCAGAGATCAGACTCCACTAGGAAGCAGTTGTAGGAATTATCAGGAACACTGCATGCAGAGGTAGGTTACCTTGAATGGCTGCATCCAGGACAGCAAGAAAAAAATAAAACAAAGGGGAAAAAAAGGCTATTGCAAATGAGTCTCATAGAAGAGTCAAAGGGAAATGTTTAGGAGAGGTGGCCAAAATCCCTCCTACTGCGGCTGACTGGTTATTTAACATAGCAGCGTAACACACTCGTGTCATCTGCAGTTGGCATTTGACTTCAAAAGTTCAGACAGAAATGGGTTTGTTTCTGCTTGGTTTAATTTCCACCAGTAGAAACTAGAATCCTCTCAGCTCAGAAGAAAAAGAAAACAATCAATACATTTATGCAGGAAGAAAAGCAGACACACAGACGCAAGTCTATTACACCTATGGCTTACCTGCTTTCTTCCCAAACTCCCCCTCCAGCTCAGCCTGGGCACCTGTCAGAGGTAGATCCACCATCTCCAAGCTTACCACTTCTGCCAGGGACTCCTCCCTGTTCCACACAACCTTTCCTGGAAAGAAATAAGAGGCAAATGTTGGGAAAAGCTGCTTAATATCTGGGAATAGACTCACTCGATACAGGAAACACCTTCCAGGGCACCCTTCAGAGGCAAATCACTGCTCTTAATGAAATGCAAAACAACATCTCTCTCTCTCTCTCTCTCTCTATCTAATATCATGCAATTAGCTCTGTCATAAAAGACAAATACTTTACACAACTGGAGCACTTCTGGGGAAAAGCCACCGGATCAGTAAAAGCCATTCTATGATCTGGTGTTTTAAAACGGTTACAGTCAAGTCTATTTAAAGTAAGAGATACAGAGTGTGAACCACTGGGCAACTTTGCAGCCCTAGACAGTTCATGGGAGTGAGAAGCACTTTCAACCCTTCCTGCAAGTTAACATTTTTGCCATGAGGATCTTTTCCAAAGACACTTTGAGGAAGGTCTGTAACAGGACTTGGACTCTCCTCCTGCCACAAAGAACATGGCAGAACTGTTTTCTCAGAGGAGGTGTCTTGTGAGGGTGAAAGAGTCTCCAGTATCTTGCATAGAATCATAGAATTGACAAGGTTGGAAAAAGACCTTTAAGCTCATCAAGTCCAACCTTCACCCCAGCACTGCCAAGGCCACCACTAACCCCTGGCACTGAGGGAATGTGACTTAGACCAGGTAAAATCATTTTGCTGGTTTCCAAAGAAAGCAATGACAGAACATAACCATGTGGGATTTTCTTCCTGGCCCACAGTGACAAGGTTGCACTGTTAAGAATGGAGCAAGCTGCTGCTTGTGCCAGTTACCTGGCTGCTGGAGGAACATTAGCATGTGGTCTTCTGTTTGCACCAAGGCCCGATAGCCCACGGAGTCATCCTTCTTCAGGAAAACTTGGATGTACAGCTGGAACCAAAAGCAAATGAAGCAGTGAGGTTAATGAGCACATCATGTCCTTGGAGAAAGCAGAACTCTTGGGTAACTCCAGAGCAAACAGCACAAGTGCGTGCAGCAATCCAGCATGCCCTCAGAATGCTTCTCCCCTTGTCCTCCATGGGTAGAGCTCCTTGGAAGGCTCTACCAAGTCTGCCACAGCAGGGTAGGGAGGGCACTGCAGGTCTGATAAACCACAGGACTGAAATAATCTCTCCCCACTCACCTGCTGTGGCTTGGCACCACTCGGCTCCAGGTTAAAGGTAATCGTGGTATCCAGCAATCTTTGTCCAGTTTCAACCAGGTAGAGATTAATATTGTAGGTTTGATTGGAACAGGTTAAGGAGTCCTGTGACACCAGGCAGAAAACAGCTGAGTTAAACACAAGTGCCACACCAAGTCCTGCAGAAGGATTTCATATTCAGCAAGAACTGTGGCTTCAGGATAACCTCAGATGACATACATGGAGCTGCCACAAACAGCCTCCAAAAGGATGGTGTAACACCTTTTTCATTCCATTCCTGCACCCAAAGGAATAAAATGGACTGTTGAGAAGTTCTGTTCTTGGGAACACTTCATACCTGCTTCTGGGAATCCTCCAGAGCATGTCCAGCATGCAGGCCATCAGAACTTCCAGGCTTCTGAAATGAGGATGAGAAGAGCTAACATGGCTGCAGACCCCAGTAAGAGGACAAAATAAAAGAGGTTTCTGAGTGCCTGACAAGTCACATTCAGCCTGACTCTGAAAACAGGCAGGAAACAGCCTGTTCTGTTCTATTTCTGATAAAAGTGAGACCTTGCTAAGTTCAGTAACTCTCAGAACTGAAATCTCTGCAAGTCAGTGAAGCTGGTTCCTTGGTTACATGCCCACCTCAGTCAAGGTTCAAACAGGCTGCACACAGGACAACACGCTTTACCAAGCCACAGATAGCCTTAATCAAGGCCTGCTTGCATTCCCATTGCCCTCATATGCCTAAGGAGCTAATTAAATCCTCCTCCATGAAGGAAAACCCTTATGGAACCCACCCCCCCGAGCAGATCCATGCTAGAGCTGTGCTGGTTCCACAGCACAGGCAAACCGTGCTCACCAGCTCGCTCCTGCAGGTCAGGACAGCAGCCACAGTCTTCTCGCCAGTTGTTGCAAAACTCACCAGAGCTGCCTGAAAAGAAAAAAAGAGCAGGAAATTGTAAAAGAAACAAGAAATGCCCCCAAACCTCATCAAAAACTACCTGTGAACCAAACTAAGCCATACTCCAACTAAAACCAGATGATCTTTCACAGCCAGACTTTAAATGTCACTGTTTTACCAAATGAAATCACCTGAGACTGAACATACTCCTCAAACACGGAAGCAGTTGACCTGCCACAGGCTTTTGAACCATTCTGTCCAGTGTTCCTCGCTTTTTAAAGCTCATTTGCTTTCAAAACCTCTCAGCTGGTGCAACAAAAGTACTGCCACACCACCAGGCACTCAGACACACATCTCTATGCACCTCAAGACCAGGGCACCTCCCCAGTGCTGACAGATGTTGGCAACAAAGCAGGCTGGAAATAGCGCAGCAAGTAGGATAAATGAAATCAAACGGTTTTCAAGTGTTGCAGCCACGAGCACACTGAAACAAGCAGCTCAGCAGCTCCCTCAGAATGCTCAGTACAGAGGTTTTAAGGGCTGTTAAGCTGTGTTTGGCCTCTCACTGGAGTACACTTATCTTGGTTACCTGCTGGAAGTCCCGGAGGTGGCTGAGCAGCCCGTGTTTGTACTGCAGCAGGGAGAAGTGGCTCGGAGCCAGCTGCAGGAAGAACTGCGTCCGTGAAGCACTGACTGCATTGGGTTGGGTGGCCAATATCCTGGGCTGGAAGCCAGCAGCAAACTCCAGGTCAAGGGACTGTGAAGGGGAGACGTGTTCATGAGAACTTTGTTTTCTCACTGAAACGAATAGTTTCCTTTTATCAGCAGCAATATAAGCTTTATGAAGAGATTCCCTGTGTCAGGAGAAATAAAGCAGAAGCAAGGAGGCCTCGGCATCCTGTTGGAGCCAAGATCTGAAGGCACTGATCCAGAAGGAATGATTAAACAGAGAGTTTTCTCTCCCTTGCCTTAATGTATGGATCACAATCCCCTCCCTACCTCTTCAATCACTCTGTAGTTTAAAGATGGAACCCCCTCCACTACCAGGCTCAGTCAGGCACCAAACCAGCTGGACAATGAATTACACACAAGCCTCTCTGAGCATTTCTCACCTGCAGTGGGATCTGCCTCATCTCCTGCTCGGTCTCCAAGGAGCAAACATAGAGTGACCGTGTGTCCATGTCCATGCACACCAGCACTGCCTCCCCCACCACGCTGCACACACCCGTCAGGCTCTTCAGCCACGGGGCTGCTGCTCTGCTCTGCCAAGTGAGACATGAACAACATTGTCAACAGAACTAGATCTTCAAAGAACCAACTTGGACACAACCACGAATTTAAGTCAGAGTTATTTCTACTCATGGCCCTGGGAGAAACTGGGGTTTCCAGGCTGCGAGTCTAACCCAGTCTTGCTTTCAGCAGTGAAACCCATTTACTGGCCTGCAGCAATGCCACAGTGAAAGGGAATTCCCTCACACCACAACAGTTAATTACTCTGCACACCACAGCCCATCTGATTAGAAGTACATTTGTTAACATCAAATTCAGTATTTTGGATCCACAATCCAGCACTACCTGTTTTGTGATTTCTCCATCTTCTACACTGAAGGTTAAAATGCTCAGGTGGCTCTGGGGAACAATTCCAAGCACGTGGATCACTCCAGTCCCATGGGAATACAGCAACTGGTACTGAGTGCTCTCACTGCAAGAGAGGCAGCAACCATGAAGCATCATCTTCTCACATCTCTGTTTTCAAAAGCAAAAGGCAAGCACAGCATCCTTCCCTCTCCAAGGCAACGAGCTCCCTGTCCGAAGGTTACACTTCAGATGTGTTCTGACCTTTCTGGCAAGTGCTCCACCCATTTCTGGTGCCCGTTGGAAAGGTAGTGAAGAGAGATGGCTGCTTTCTTCAGGACTGCCACGTATTTCACCACGTCCTGCAGCCCCACCAAACCAGCCGCCTGGAAACTAAGCACAGGCACTAAGTCAGAAAACCGTTTTCTTCTAAGAGATAAAACCCCCACTCGAAAGATTCAACATCAGTCGTGAAGTACAATTTATATCCCACTTTATGTACCCTGGCTGATTTCAGCAGAAAGCACTTGCTGAACCCAAGCACCCCAAACCAGATGCATGTTGAACTTGTCTATTTAAAGACAAAAGTAATCGATGTAAAGAAACATTCATCTCCTCCTCTTACTGGTTTGCTAAGAAATGGAAATGGATTAATTGGAAGGTTCAGCCCTTCCTAAAGAATTCACCCCAATGTTACTTTGGAAGCATATTTCCACCTAACCAACCTTTCTCCATAATGCAAGTCCAGACAAGGTCAGCAACCCCTTTTTCCCTTCTGGAACAGCATTACAAACAGGAAAGCCTGCACTACCTGCCAGTGTCCAGGGATGTCTCCCAGTTCAACCCTCCAATGTTGGTCTCCCAGGAGCGCAGAATGCGTCCAGCATTGGACACAGTGATAGCATCTGCCCAGGAAATGAAGAGAAGATGAACATGGAACATGACCACCACAGATCAACGAGGCAATAAGCTCTGCCAAGTTCAACTCCTGGGCTAAGACGTGGTTGGGATCCCAAGTATGAGGGCAAGCACCAGCCCCAGCACACCACCTGCGTGCTCTCCTTACCCTGTCCATGGATCAGCATCGCATCCACTGCTCCTTCAGAGGTTCCCTTGTCTACATGGCGCCACACTGAAAAGACCAGAGTGATGTGAGAACAAGAGCTGCTCCCCCAAAAACATTTGTCTGTGGTTATTTTTAAATTTAGGCTCTTCTAAGTGTACACAGAGCACAGTCAGCCTGCCTTAAGCAACGGCTTTTGAACTGCCAGATGAATCCTCTCAGACTGGCAAAGCAGTGTCACCAGCATCACTCTTTCAGTAGTAAAACATAGAATTCCATGAATAGTTTAGGTTGGAAAAGGCTTTAAGATCACCCAGTTC
>NW_009916450.1:0-24102 GCF_000696875.1 Nestor notabilis | reverse complement strand
GCGGGAAACCCTGGGGAAAGGAACCCCCCGGGAAGCTCTGGAGCACCAGTGCGCTCAAGCATTGAACAGCGCATAAAAGTCAAATGCAGTTAATATGAATAATTGGCAAGCTATGCTCGTTACAGCCAGAGCACAGCAGCATTAGCTCTCCTACTGCTCTCAGATATTCATAGTCGCTTTGTAATACTCTGATGTTGCTCATGCATTTGCATCAGAACCTCGCCCGGTGATGCTCAGCGAAGGGAGGCCGCAGACACAGCCCTGCACAGAGCAGAGCAGGTCAATTTGCTGCCTCTCGCTTGCTGCCCTCCGACAGTGACAGACGTGGGGTCTGGGCTGCCGCACGGGGGGCACGTCCAGGGCACAGCACAGCAGCGCAGACACGCAGGGGTCGGGAGAGCCCCCCTGTGCAAGGGGGGACATGGACACAACCACACATACTGTCTCCTTGTGCTCCAGGAGGTGGCTGCTGGCTCATACACAGCAATGAAAAACACCTTCTGGCCTAAAATAGGCAACATGAATGCAGAAGAGACATGAGGAACATCAGTAAGAGGTACAATGCGGTGTTTTAATCAGCAGCACATGTGCCACTTCAGTTAGAACAGTAATAAGACAGAGAGGGAAAGAAAAAGAAAAAAAAAAGACGAAAACGAATTCTGCTTTGCCTTGCAACACCTACTCCAAAAACCGTGCCCCAAGTCATCATAACAATTACAAAGCAAAATGTTTTTCAGACCCAAGCATTTAAAGCCATTTACTCAGTTAAGCCAACTTTAACATACACAGCTTTTAGCAGCAAACAGAGGTAAAGTACTGGCTGTACCAAATATTCTTCGAGGCTACTTTAAAACGGCAATGTTTGCCTGACTGGTTGGATTTTATTCCGTTTAGTTCCAACGATGCATTTCAGACGGGGCTGAGCGCGGCGGTAGAAGACAAGAACAGAGCAGCTAGGTGGCATCCCAGCTCACCAAACCCGGCCAGGAGATGAGGAAGCAGCACCAGCAGAGGCCCTGCTGCTGCCGTGGAGAGCATAGCACCATAGAGATGGATCGAGATGTTTGGTATCAAGCAGACGGAGACCCTCTTGCTCCAGATGGATGATCAGTAGCTTTGGGGGGGGCGAGGTGGGTGACTGGTTTAACCCCCTACCAACCACAGCTCCCCTTCCACTTACACCTGCTGCTAGTCAAGTTCCAGGAGGACTACAGACAGACAGACACTGCACCTGAGCCAAAACGTCCGGATTTAGCCCTCTCTCATGTAGGTACGTCTGATGCCTGTTGTTTGGTGCATGGCTGTTCACACTAGACAAGTCCTTGAGCTTGTTTTTAAACCAGCACAGGACAAACCCACACCAGACACACTCCCATCCACACCACGGTCCTCAGGCTGGCTCAGTACCCCCCTTTCCTCACATAGTGGCTGCCTTATGTTTGTCCAGCAAATGCTGTCTCTGAGCAGGGCTTCTTGTTGGTCCCCAGTACTGCACGGAGGCAGCAGACAGGTGAAGGCTGCAGACAAGGGGAGAGAACACTGATAACTCCATCCAGCAGCAAATTTAAACAAAATTGGGGAATCCAAGAAGCACCCGGAAGCTGAGCAGTTTGAAATGCAGCCATGGGGACTCCAAAGCAAACACCAAACCCAAACCCATCAGGCTGTCCTGAAGACTGGCTTAAGAAAAGGCTCAGCAGGATTTTAAAGCACTTCATTGTAACTTTTCCACTGAGTGCAACACTTCCCCCTGCAGATGAGTCCCCAGAGAGCTCTGCGATTCCACAGGTGCACATAAAGAAATACATCTACTCCTGCTAGGCCCTTGCATGGCCACAAGTAGACAGCTCATTGGGAGGCAGCTACAGACTTGGTAGAAGCTGAAGGCCTGGAAAACCTTCTGAAGGTCCAATGAGCAGGAGACTGACCACATCTTTGTGCAGATGTAAGAGAGTGAAATAAATCACTTTCAAAAGCATTTACACTGAAATGCAGGCCATGTCTCTGGCATTTAAAGGGAGTGCCCTATTCTGCTTTAGCTGTAATCCGTTCCTAATTAACTTAAGACAAATTTATCTTTAGCCAGATTTACATATGTTAAGAGGGATCTACGCAGCCTTTTGCTCCAGAATTGTCATACTGGGTTTACAGAAACATCCACTACTTTAAATGGGTAGAACAGTTTCCAGAAGCCAAGTGAATGAATACCTTGGCTTGGTCTTCGTTCCTCCAAGGAGTAGAAAGCTTTAAGATACACCTCAACTCACAGCAGTGACGGAAAGATCAAGGATTACAAAACCAGAATTGCTAACAAGGACATGCCCCAGGCCGCTGCCTTATGGACAGTGATGTGAAGACAGGACCCTGGGAGGTACCAGCCATGTCGGTCACGTTGGGTCACTCTGAGCAAGAGCTGCCTCAGGAGTTGAGCACAGCATCAGCGTGGAAAACAGCATCCAGAGATTAAACGGCTGCCCCAGTTTCTCATAATTAAGATTAACAGCTTGATAGTCCCAGCCACCACCAGTGTTAGCAGCTCAGATTTGTTTCCAATAAGAGCATAGATCAAGTAGCTGAAAGAGGTTTGGGCAACAGCAATTGCCTTTAACAGCACTCTTGAAGTACAGATTCTAATAATTTGTGTCCTTCAGATCAATCTGTTATGTACACTGCAGCACTGCTGTTCACTTGGCATTTAAATTTGCAGCAAGAGATGTGCTCTCAAAAGACCTAGAGCTTCAGGCTGTTTTACACAGGAGCCCTGAGCATCCACCCAGTTCTGTACTGGGCTTTGACACTGCTTTACCTAACTCAAACTGGGGCTGAGGGGGAGGAAAAGGGGAGAAAAGGGATGAGGGCAAGAGGGACAGACAACTGATGACTACAAGTCTGTTAGAATATGGAGTATGGGAGTCTCAAGATGGAAGCACTAGTGAATCTATCTTCTGTCAAGACAGCAGAAATAACCACTGCAATTCTTTGTACTCACAGCAATAGATGTTTCCTAAGCACTCCTACACATCTAAAACTGCAGGACACCCACACTGGGAGGGGAGGGGAGCAAGGAGAACCATTCTTTGCTCTGGACAGTGTAGTTTGCATTCTCACCAGCATTGTCACACAAAGAATTATAAAGTAAGCTACAGCCACAAAGAGCACATATTAACAGATCTTACTGCACTGATTCATAGTAATGACTGCCACACTGACTTCCACAGTAGTGGAAGTTACCTTTCTTCCCACCCACATTTATATTCATATCAATTCTTTAATATAACACTAAACTCTCAGTGCCTGGAAATAAAACAAGTAGAGATCAAACTGCTAGGAACAACTGTGCACAGAATCACCCCTCTTCAATGCCCAGATTTGGAAGCAGCAGGTAATAATTAACAGGATTGAGGGAGTATTCCTCCCTCTTCCTCCATTTTCAACTAAATGCATTTTGAGACTCCTATAGACACTTTTGTGGAAGTATTCTTTACTGTCAAAGCTACATGGAGACAACTTCCAGGTTGTCATAGACAGGTTTCATGTAATGGTACAAAAAGTTCTTCAAGGGGCTTGGAACTAGATGATCTTTAAGGTCCCTTCCAATGCAAACCATTCTAAGGGCCTGAAACATCTAAGCACGTTAAATATTTTGTAACCAAGGTACCAACTGTGGTTTTAGTCTGCAGAACCCAGCTCAGACATCTGTGTCCAGCAGTTTCCAGTGAAGGAGAGTTACCAAGTTCCAACCCTTTCAGAAGTTGTGGTCTGTCAAGATCAAGGTTAGTCTAAACCTATGACTCAAAACCACCTTACCATGTTCTTCAGGAACAGTTTGTATTCAACACAGTTTACAACTAGGGAAGGCAAAACAGTCTTAGATTTGACTATCTGTAAGCTTTCATTTAGGAAAGAATTAAACAAGATCCAAATCACTTTAACATGATAAAGTGCCTATTGGATGTTCTCTGGGGAACTTTGCCCTCCCCAGTCCAGCAGTTACTCTTAGCATCCAAAGCAGAATTAATTGCACTTCTTGAAAGGTGTTGAAGTCTGGCATAATAGCATCAAGCTCTTAGAAAGTTGATGAACAATTGATTACCAAACCTAAAGAGGATGTAACAGGCTGCAAAGTGCTTCAGGTGGCTTGAATAGCATGAAGCATTTTGCAACCAATGATTGAGGTCTTAGAGTAAGCACTGACAATGCATGAATGAAGAACAGCAACAAGACTTAACAAACATGATTAGTATTATCCAACTGCTTTGTTATAAATATATTATATACATTCAAACATCACATTAAAATATTATTCCATTACACCAGAAGAGATTAAGGCTTTATATTATTTACAGAAACAAGCAAGCACCTTAAAAAAAAAAAAAAAGAACAAAACACCGGTCATTGACAATTTCCCTTCTAACATTACGATTTGATACCTTGAGCTCTTGAATACAGCTATTTGCAATGTGCCCAATACTAGAACTATTTTAAACATTTATTGTCAGGGTAGGGAACACTTAATAGAAGACTCATCAGCGAGCACTCCGCATGAAGAACCGCGAGCATGTGTCGTACTGGGTGCCCTCCCTCTTCTCAGAGGCTTGGTAAATTGAAGGCTTACGCAGAAACAGCTTGCTCAATTCCACGTAGAGAGTAGAACAACTTCATTTTAAAGGGAAACTGAAGACACTTGAGGATTCGTGGCCCACTGGTGGAGCAAGATTCTCAAAGTCTGTCCCACATTAGATCAATTCAATTCAATGTAATAGAGCTGTAGGTTCATTGATCACTAAGTGCATCGAACAGTGATTACTTTATAGGCTTCCATTATTCTGACTCACTGTTTTCATGCAGTGTATTTGGACTCAGACACAAAGTGACACACTGTTGTCACCATTCTCCCTATAGGTCTTAGGTAACAAGCTCTTTTTGAAGTGTTAAATAATGTTGATACAACACATGTTTACTACGCCACCATGTACCAATGGAGTGACTTGTCCTGCCTTCTGGCTTGCCCGGTAGCCTTTTGAGACACAGTGATGAAGTACTAAGATGTAAGCAGACATGGCCAAACGGAAAGGTGCTCAGTAAGAGTAATCATCTTCATTTCAAGTATTGTTTTAAGAATTAGTTCATTTCATTGCAGTCTGTTAGCACTTTTTAGTTTGTGCTTTAGAGTCTGTTATTTCTTTGCAGGTCTTGAATTTGGCTGATGGCTTTGTATTTAAAAAAACAAACAAACATTGGCAACAAATTAAGGATTGCAGAAGGCTGGCAAAGTTATTTAATTTTCTGAGCCCATTTCATGTCATCGGCTCTTGGCTTCTCCCCGGTAACTGCTTGGATAATGTTCTCCAAACACCTCCAGAATCTTATCTTCTCTAATGGATAGTTCAGCCAACCTAAATGATGGCAAAGGAAAAAGAGGATTAGTTTGTCATAGCATCCGAAGTTCAATGTCTTGCAATGTTTATTTAATAACATTCTTTAAATTAAACAAGGTAAATGTAAGGGGAGAGGACTACTCTATGGTCATTGCAAACCTATCAGAAAAGGAACCATCAAGTTGAATGAAGCAAGAGATTTTCCTACAACCAGGAAGAGATGGATGTACACACTTAGAGAACTGTTCTGTAAGCATGTGTTATACTTTACTCCATGTACATTTCTGTTAGCACAATGGAAACAGTGAGCAAGCAAAAGTTCATGTCAGAGGAAAGAGCTGAAATGCAGGACAGCACAAGCAAGACAGGAACACAGGAAAGCTGCCGCAGAGCCAGCTCTGTCAGCAGCAGGAAAAGAACTGTTCTTGCTGGCAAGGTCTTAGGCTATGTGTATAGCTATTATGGGACAGAAATAATAAAGGCAGAACATTCAGGACATTCACTGCTGAAGAATATCATATCTCTAGAGAGCCAGATCATTCCTAATCAGACACAGCTACAGCTCTAACAATCTACCAAAACAGGCATTGTTTTCAGCCACCTTCTGTAGTTGGACTTAACCTTTCCCACCTCACCTGTGATCCTGCACCTCTAACTTGCCATGTACCGATGCCCTTTATGAAGTCAGCTCATTCAATTCTCACTAAACCCAGCCATTAACCCTCAAAGAATGGATAACTCCTTCCTGGTGTCTAAAAACAGCAGTCAGCCCAAAAGCTTTAACATTGGGAATGCCAGAAAGCTCTGTTATCTGACCCCATCCCTGGCAATGATACAGTGCGGACCTTTATGTACACAGGTCAGCTCTGCCACCAAGTATACTGTTAGGACTTGGCTATTTACTCAAGTCAAGTCACTAACAAGTGCCTTACAATAACCAGTCAGTAAAGGCCCCTTTACATAGTGCATCGATTGCATATTTCTGTTGTTCTCCTCATTTCTACCCTAGAAGAAAGTGAATTAGGGCTGCAGAAACATTTCACTCCACTGGAAAATCCAAACGTACAATCTGCATGCTGTGTTACGTCAGACTAGCATGGTATGAACACTTACAGAAAGCATGGAGTGAACAGAAGCACATGCTTTTTGTTTTTTAAATGAGGGAAAAAAAGCAACTAGCCAAGACTGCTGATAAAGGTCAGGCTTAAACTTTCAGGACTGAAAAATGCTCTTAATGGGGCAAGATTTTTGCCATCTGTCAAGTCATGCTTCATAATTGTACCATCTTTTTACATGACATTCTGGTCATGAGAATTATGTTTGTTTCCTAGCAGAGATTTCAAAACCAACAGAAACTTTAACTGTGTGTTAAAGCCAGTGACAGAAGAACCCTAGTGGTTTATTTCCAGCTCTTCGATTAACTTGATAACTTACTCAGGATTGTGCAACACTGGTGACCAAGTCTACCTCTCCATACAATGGGCATAGAACTAAATATAGATATAAGAGGAACCTAAAGGCAGTTTTCTGCAAGCCAGTGCACTCCTCTGCCCCAAATCAGAATGAATGAGTGCTGGAAATCCAAAAGCCTTACTTTGGAAACGAGCATTCAAGGTAAGTTGCACTTGCAGATGATGAACAATTTTGAAGGAAGAGCAGCTTTAAGACTTCAATGAACAAAATCTATTACTAGGATGAGATTACCAGGATACCATGCAATTGGATTTCAGTACCATTAACTACCCTGTCAGGCTGAAAGTTACCTTTTAGTCAATCACAAATCTTCCCCCCACATTTTTATGCAACAAAAACCCTATAGTTTTGCTAAGAGCACACTTAACCATGTCATTTTGTAGGTATTTAATAGGCTGTCACTAAATTACATGTTGCCAGGTAAATTGCACTAGCCTACTAAAGAGAGGGTGCAGTATGAACCAGGTGGCAGTACCAGTTGTAATGCAGAAGTACGTTTCGTGTGGAGACACATGATGGATCCTGTGATGCTTCCGTGGCAGGATAATATGCCAGTCCTGTAGAAATATGACCCAACGTGGAAGACCAAAGTACGTGTGAGACCACTTGTGAATCTGGTTCGTCATGGTTATGAAGATGATGAGTGCAAAGACATAACACTCCCAAGGACATGTTTCATACAATGCCTCTGCAAAACAAAGATGTGTATCTTTACCATTTATGAAAAGGTGAATTTCTACCAGGAATGTGCTATCTTGCCCAGAGATGCCTGGTGCTGCAGGGACTAACAAAGGCCTCAGCAAAGCTGCTTTGGCAGAAGTATCATGAGAGCCAGTGAGCCATAAGCAATTCCAGAATGTCACAAGACTGGCTGGTAAGCACCAGTGTCTGACAACATACCATAAACAAGAAGTTAAACTCCGAGTTTACCACCTATAAAATGAAATTAATTCTTTATTTCTCCCAGTTCTCGTTTGCAAGTATTGCTACAGAGAGAGGAAGCATTTTTATGCATTTCAGAACAATGAATTCCTCTATAAACAGTTTGATCCCTCTGATAAAAATAATATTTACTGTAACTTCTAATGCTTCCTTGCAAGACTTCAGCCACAGACTGTCTGTTGAGCCAGAGAATCTACTTGCTCCACCTTCAAGGAAAAAGAAGGTTTCCTTCTCTCCTCCCAGAAGCATCATTCTTCCAGCAGCTGTTACTTGTCATTTTGCACTCATTGATTTCTCCAACTTCACACAGATTAATGCTCGTTTAAATATCAACACAAACACTAAATGCACATAGGTAAGAAGTAACAGCTTACCTGGGGAAAAAGAAACGAATTTGTACGCCATGTTTGCCAACGGGACTAGTGTCATAAAGCAGTTGTCTCCATTGGTCTCTATAAAATCATGTCTGGTAATTGCTGTGGGGTCAATATGATGTTCTCTAAAGGGTCTGATGAAAGCCTGAAAAACCAAATTGATAAACATGAAACCATGGCTCAGTAACGACCTTGGGAAGAAAACTATTAAAACCTCCCCAACCTCACACACATTCACATCTGATGACAGTTTGAGTTCACAGAACAGAGCATGTAAGCAGAATTCAAACTTTTGTGATGACAACACTTCAGGTAATTTGATTTACATTTGCAAAGGAATTCAGTTCCCAGACCCAAATCCAGCTTTTCATTGCTTTTCAGTTTTATTCTTCTTAGTTTTCACTTAAGACCTTTAGTCTCTAGACCTCAAACCCAAAGCGTTAGCACCCTAATTTCACAAACAAAATAAGCCCGTAGCATTCACAAATGTAAGTCACTTGCTGAGCAGCATAAACCCATAAAACACTGAACGAAAATA
The DNA here is from genome assembly GCF_000696875.1 of Nestor notabilis. Taxonomy (NCBI): domain Eukaryota; kingdom Metazoa; phylum Chordata; class Aves; order Psittaciformes; family Psittacidae; genus Nestor; species Nestor notabilis. The sequence continues at coordinate 15,397 of NW_009916450.1, read as the reverse complement.
AATTCAGCCTTACAATTTATATGGGCTGAGACAACAACATTAACAGACTAAAGGCAAGTCAGATGACTAGAAAAGCCAACACGAGTCAAACAGACTACATAAAACCCTCCTCTAGAAGCAGAGCATGCATCTGAACACGCAGTCCCAGAGATGACAGAGCAAATGTGTCAGTAGGACTGGGACAGGAAAACAAGTACACTTATTTGCCTTTAACACACACATCATGTACAGTCTATGCAAAGGTGAACTCTTGTTTACTGAGTGCATAGTCTCCTGCAGTCTTTATTTTGTCTTTGAACTATGGTCCAGAGATAGAGACCCAAGGACTACTAAGTCTATTAAAGGTGAACAAGAATAAGCATAAAACCTAACAGTCTTAATTCCACTGTTCTAGTTCATGTATTTCTTGATAATTACAAGGAATATCCCATATACTTTTAATTAGATCCTTCTAATATCGCACTGTGAGGAGTAATTAATGGTAGCTCTGAAGAAGTTTATTTTTAAGAAAGATTATTGCTTACTCCAGGAGTCAGTGCACCCTCCACTAAGCACCTGGCATTTGTAGCTGCAGAGGTATAATACACCTCAAATCTAAACCTTCAGTCATCACCTTTCCAATGCTTCCTTTACAATAGGGGCCAGTAGCACAGAAACTGGAAAGATTTCTTACTGGAGTGACTTCCTGTTTTACAACACAGCTTTGAGAGGGTTTAGCTACAGGAAGTACCCTCCGTTTCTCCGTGTTTATCAGCCTTTTAGAAGATCTAGACTAGTCTAGCCAGGTTTCTATACTCACTGTATCACAGGCCATTCCCGCAGTACTTTGGGAAGGTCTGTGAACACTGGTATTGCAAAACTGTATGCAAACCTTAAACAACGTGATAAAGTGGGGCAGTGTCACCTTGCACATGTCACCTAGGCCAAGCGTAAACATGGCACTTCACCAGCAATACACCATGCCATTCAGTGGAGGAGGGTTCTGGAGGTGGGAGAGCTGGTTACATTGGCGAGACTTCAAGAAAGATATAGCTTACACACACTGTCCAACGCAGCTGGGAACACTGGAAGTGTTTCAGAAAAGTATTTCATAACTTTTCCAAGCATGAGGATAAGAATCTCAAACCTTTCCAACTATGGGTAGCTCCACAGATCCCCACGTATCTGCTCCCCAGTGAAATAATCCTGATAGAAAGTCAGCCGTAATAACTCCTGCAACTTGAACAAGGAGAGAGAGGGTTAGATGGACACAGCAGTTTTACGGACAAACTCGCATGTGATGTTTGTTTTATAAACTTACTTATTTAACTCTAACTTAGATATTTACCACCACAGGAAATCTACTCAATCTGACTAAACATAAGGTCAGACCAACTGGGAAAAGAGAAGGTCAACAAGACACCATTTGGACAGTTACCATGTTCATTAAATCTATAGCAAGATCTCGTGTTTAGCCTATCTTCTACAGAAGAGCTTGACAAATCTTTACAATTGCTGGTATGGAAAATACTAGTAACATAGAACTGAATCATTTAGGTCTGCCTACCCTCTTCTTCAGCAGTGCTTAACAGATTACCAGACTATTAAATAGCTGTTAAAGCTGTCCCAATGGATAATACTATCTGCAGACCCTTCCTTTTCTCCCTTGGTCCCTTCTGTCTGTAAACAAGCAGCACTGCACTCCAGTGGGTACAGATAAGCACTAATGAAGAAGCCACTCCCGGGTACAGGGATACTATTTACAAAACAAGACTGGAACATCAAACAGCTTCAAATCCATGGCACCTGCAATGCTGTAGGCAAGGCCCCAGAAACCACACTAGTGATTCTCTGTAAGGGACAGAGTGCACTTGTAGTATTTGCATACCAAGTCAAATACACCATTAAAGACAGCTTGTTGCAACAAGATTTTTCAAGCTGCCAACCGCAATAACTTTAAAATCATGGTCAAGTAAGGGTGATTTTCAGTTCATGCATGTAAAGCCCTAGTTTTGCCTTCATGTTCTGGCTAATCCCAACATTAAAAGTAAGGACATGAGATGGTATTTGATCAGAAGAGCTGCATATTTTCCAGTTAGTCATAGATGTGTCAGATGGTGTTTAACAGACACCTATCAGTCTTCACCTGCAGAAATCATCTGACTCCCAGGTACCCAGTCCTTTTGGTAATGAAGTCTCCAGCACAGTTTGAGTTATCCTGCTGCACGAGCTCTACTGCCAGGCTCTTTGTGCTTTGAAGGAAGAAAATTCAGAAAGACTGCTAACATAGCTCCCTTGGTTTTAACTGAGAAGCTGGAGGAATGTGGCTGACAGCACAGTGATATGGCTATAGCAACACAGCAATGAGCGAGATACTGCCTCAGGACCTCCGTGCTTGGGGGATTTCGGGCTGCCAGACCCTGCCCTTTAAAAAGAGACATCAAGAGGTACCAGTTCTAGCATCTTGCTCTGAGCAGATCTCATGGTAGATTAGCCAGGTCTGGATGGAGTCCAGATTTGCTGAAGGATGAAGCAGACTAAGACTCAGGATCCTTTCTCACTGCAGTGCCATCCCTTCAGGTAATAAAAACATCAGAAAGATCTTTGTTTGCTTTTCTCCGAGATGGACCATCTGGTGAACAGGAATACCTGGTGATCCTCTGCAGAGCCAGTGCAGGCTCTGACAGGGGAAGGCAGCACACACTTGTTACCTGCAGGTCTGGTTAATGGAATTCAGCAGAAGCACGACCTACATTTCATAATAGCTGCTGCGTACTGTGCAAATCCACCTGGGAACTGGGTGTCTGATCTCAGTGAAAATCCCTCAAAATCACACAAAGTTCATGCCAACTACAGCACGCTGCACTGATCTTGCAGTCCACTGTTAAATGGGTCACAACAACAGAAATACAAAGATTGTGTGCTCAAAACATAGCTTCAAAGCAGCTCGGTTAGCAATTCGCTACTCTCACTTCGTGCTCAGAGTGTAACGCAGTCACTTACTCTTGGCACTGGCAGTTCTCAAAGGAGCCTGCAAGTCCATGCAAACCGGAGGAGTAGTCACAGGGCCAGGTCAGAGTGGCTGGAACATAGCTCTTTAGTTTCCCCTCTGATATTTACCAAATTAGGGTTGCTTGGAGAACTCACCCACTGTAACAGAATCTTTGCTCCCAAAACAGCAGGGAGTTGCAAAATCAGAGGTGATTCAGGACATTTATTTTTTGCCCTGCCTGCTTCACAAATTCTTCTTCTGATGTCCATGAAGCCAGGAGGATTCCTGGCTTTCTGCTCCACTAGCCAGCACTTGTTTCCTCTATGTGTCTGAAGACTTTGTTCAAGCACAACTTCTCATCTATAGCACTGAGGCTTTTTATGATGGGCAGGTACCCCTCTTCCCGATAGGATGATAGGCAAGACAATTCCAACTCACTTGTAAACTAGCCCAAAAGTTAAAATTGCTGGTACACTGGTTCATCTTGCTTTGATGCCAAGGCACCTTGTTACTCCTCCCTCCCTCACAGAAACTTAAAAGCAGTCTGAGATATGTCAGAAAACAAAACCAACAAACATGCATCTTTCCCTGCAAATCACGTAACTTTTATTTACCCTGGTTGTGATCCAGACTGTGTCTAACTTTCCTACTCCAGGAACCTTAGGGCAGCTGCCTTGAGAGTCCAGCTTAATCCAGCTGAATGAAGTTCTTGTAACATCAGCAGGAGTGATAAAGAGCAGGTAATTTTCAAAACATAATAGAGGATGAGGTTGTTCTGTTACTACCGATGCAATGTTCTTCATCTTCAGTGCACAACCATTACCTACAGTGCATGCAGCACAGCATACTTCAGATGTAGACCTCCTCGTGGTTACCTTTTCCTTAGCTGATCCCTCACCTCTGCTGGCCTTCCCCTCACCTTTCATTTCCAAAAAGGGAGAAGAAATAAAAGTAGGATTAGTGTGGCACCTACCACCCCAAAAGGTTTTCTTTTCAAATGACAAATCAATCCCCATTGCTGAAGCCATTATCTAGTTGGCCCAAACTCTTAAATACAAGAGACACTCCATCCTTTATGTATCACTTTATTGTACTGAAGATAACTCCTTTTTAAGCAGTAACCTCTATACACCTTTTTGTTTCAGGGCACACATTTAAGCTACAGTGAGACAGCTTTTAGATCTGCACCTAGCAGCAGAAAGAGCAAACTGCCTTGATTCAGGGGGAAGATATCCAAACAACACTCCACTTTGCAACAACTAAAATACCATTCTTGCTGAGGTAATCACCCTATTAACCCGCATCGCCTCCAGCACACTGCATTATCAGAGCTTGAAATAACAGCAGGAAGATCAACAGAAATAGAGGCAAAATACTGACAGTTCCATAGATATTCTGTGTTACTCCAATGCCAGCTGGTAGAAAGCCAAGAGGAAAGAATGAAGGGTGCCTGAAGCAGTGCATTATACTAAAGCAGTATAGAGAAAACCTAACTACCAGAAATCTTTGTATTCAGCTGTACTGCAGAAGGGCTTGCTCACTATGCAGCAGTTGTGTGTGACAAGTTGCAATAAAAGAGAAAGGACTAAACCAAAGGTGATATATATATATACACATAACTAACATCATAACACTTTATTTGCATCCTGTCTCTGGACTCTGAAAGTACAGACAGCAATGAATTGAACTCAATATTCTCATATACCCAGCACTGTCTTTAGTTAAAATGGGAAAACCAAGGCAGAGGTGTCCAGCTACTTCTCTAAGGTGGGGTAAGATCTCGATGCTCTCTCATCAAGGTTGGGAGGGTGATATAATTCGTGTTCAAGGCTGTCAGTCTTAAGAGTTTATTACAGAGTCAGAAAAAGCAGGATATTCACAGTATAGAAATCTATGAACTGCAAACCATGGATTCACACACTCACGAGAAGCAAAATCAGTACAGCATTAGAGAAACACAGCTCTGTGCACTTTACTTTTACTCCAGCCTGCTGAGCGATGGGATGGAGAATCAACACATCCACGGGTTATAGCTGAAGAGGAGGTGAGCACTCAGAAGGCACTGGAGAAGGGGACGAAGGCACTGCAGTTCAGAAATGAGCTGCAGAACTTGCTCAAAACACCAGGCTTTGTTTTGAAAGTAGACTGCTGAATGAGGAGAGAAGAAAGGCCTTGAAGACAGGGAGACCAAAGGTGTACAAATGAACTTCAACGAGCAGTAGATGTTTTAGAGTGAACACACGACTGAGACACACCTTTACTAGAATGGCTGTTCTCTTCCAGCCACTTGTGACCCTCTGAACGGGTGAGCCTGCAGGGACAGCATCACCCTTGGGACACCACAGAGGAAGTGGGTGCCTCTGGTCTGAGTCAGGGGACATGCCAGAGCATGACTGTGGCACTCATACACCCAAGTCACCTGCCAGGCCATGGTCAGACAGCTGGAAGTGACACCAGCCTAAACATACAGTCAGCAAAGATGGCTTTGTTTCCACTTGTGTTCTGTTCAGAGACAGGTAACACGAAGGGGTTTGTGTCACAGAGAAGCCCCCACTCCTCCTCTTTCTCACTTAAGTACCAAAATGGGATTACAACCTGCAGCCGCAACAAAGGGCTTCTCTCATGAAGAAGTCACATACCGCTTCCTGCAACACGGCTGCTCCCCGGCGCGAGCAGAAGGAAGCCACAAAGTGGGACATTTGAACACCTCATGCCTCCAGATATAGAACTATTTTGCATGTTTTGCAGCAAAAAGTTGTACTTCACCAAAATTTTACAGAGCCAAGTGTAAGCCTGGCTTTGCATAGATATAATTCTCAAGTTGGAGCCCAGAAGCCTTGCAGTAGAGCATATGAAGTTTCATATTTACTGTAAGGACTCAGTTAAGAGTCTCTGGAGACAGGAAAAAGAAAACAGCATAAGATGTTATTTAATAACTTGACGCTATTGTGCAACATAGTTGAGAAGTACAGTCAACTTTAATCAGTGACTGTACAAACTAGTTGAACATTACAGCACTAAAGACCTCAAGGAGTGGCTAATTCCACAATAGAAAGATTTGTTTTCTAAACAAAATCAATACACTAAAGCAACATTTGTTTGCTACTTATATGCTTATAAAAAAAGAAATGCCTTAGTCATCTGCATTCCATATTTAGTGGCTTTCAGTACAGAAAAAGCAGGGGTTTGATATTATGGCAAGTTATGAGGCAAAGAAAATCCCATTTCAAGAAGTATAAAGTGTAGCAGCTTAAAAGCAAAAAAAAAAAAAAAAAATTAGAGTTAATCACTTTGGCTATTTAAAGCTGAGAAACTCCCAGTCAAAACTGGACCTAACAGCACAAGTAAGCAGGGATCACAGCTGAACTATGAAATAAAAGGGCCTGGATATATCATTATATGCAGTAATTAGATTATAATTGGGGGTTCAAATAAGCCATGTCTATAATATATACACTTCAGAGATGGGAAAGGTCTATCCTGAGTTGCACATGCTCATTTTGCAAGATTGGCACACTACTGATACAGCAGACATCCCTTCTCCTTGCACTGTATGCTCCAGTTACTCCCTGCTATGGGAAAGCCGTACAATCCACTGCTGAGAACCAGGCACACCTCTTGCCTCACCTCTAACTGCAGCAAGACCCAAACACCAACCTCAGGGCAGAAACCACTCAGCTTCCAACACTGCCAGAAGCTACCAGGAAAAGGACATCCCCAAGGAATCAGGGTACCAGGTCCCCGGGAGTCAAACACCAGCAGATCATAAAGCAAATATTCATCTACCAAAAGCATGACCTGGCTAAGAACCTGATAAACTTAATGATAGGAACCACCACATTTTATGTTCATGTCTTTAATCATAGCCTGTTAGTCCAAAGCAAGCTATTCCTGCTATTTCTCCAGCTGATGGAGTGCTGGTCAAGCACCCAGCATGTTTAAACAGCCAAATCCTGACAACTTTACCTAGGCCTCAGGTTCTTACACTGAAAGTACCGTTGTGTGTACTTCTAAATGCATTACTAGAAAAAACAATTAATCACTTTCTTCTGGGATCACTTAAGAGAACAGAGAACAATGGTTACGGAATGAAACCCAGGACCAAGTTTACCCTCACTAGAAACTCCCATACTTTCATTAGTATGACTAATCTAATCCTCCAGTTTCACCCACTGCAAACACCCCCAGGAATCCCGCAGGGTGTGCTCAGCTCTTGGGAGCACCAGGAGCTCTGTGCAGGCAGGTTGGCACCCAGAAACCTGAACATTCGCCTGGCACAGGACATAAGCATCCATAATCTCTCACCAAAGAGGATCAGTCTGTCACCACTCACTCTACCCACTCCATCAGGGCAACACTCCAACATGTGTTCATGTTCTGAAGTGTGTGAGGCACTATTCCAAGTAAACCAGGGCCACCAAGACCTATATTAAACCAATGTCCCCTGCAACTTTAAGAGAGCCCCAGAGAGCTCGGCAAGCACACAGAGCTTTCTTTGTCCCAGTCCTGCTGCTGACATAAGGAGCAAAAGTACATCCACTGTGCACGCAAGGGGAAAAGCACAGATGGAGCCATGTCACCAGCTTCCCTCTGCTCCCAGGAATAAACCATCTCCAGCAGGGAGAAGGGCTCATCTCTCCACCATCAAGGCATGGCCTCCATCCACCCTGCCCCAAAACACTGCTGGCACACTGGAGAAGATCATCCCCTAATCCAGGTTACATGAAGAACACACTAGTGTCAACATCACCTGCCTGGGTGCAAACAGTGTACTCTGTAATCCCACTGTCAAGACCAACAGCCTCCAGGATCTATTGGTGCCAGAAAGGCCTAGAGCCCAAGTTAACACACAGAGCCACTATAGAATCAGTCAACAGAAGATGATGGTTGGATGGGGCTTTGAGCAACCTGCTCTAGTGGAAGGTGTCCCTGCCCATGGCAGGGGGTTGGAACTGGATGAGCTTTAAGGTGCCTCCAAACCCAAACCAGTCTGTGACTCTATAACATTACATTAATTGTGTCAGTGCAATGCAACTGTTATTTGTGAAATGCAAGAGGGACTCAAAGCTTTGCCTGTTTAATCACAATGTATGGAGTGGCTTCAAGAGATGATACAGTTTAGGTTGGAAAACACAAAGTTACCAACAGCTACAAATTAAACAGTGATTTTCCTCTGGTAATGGAGGTTTCACCAGTGTCATTTCAAGGGCCTTTTAAACCAAAGTTTCAAGTGGAAACTCATTTTAATGCACAAATCCAAAGCAAAGTGACACCGCTCAGTTGTGTCTCTCGCAGCAAGGCAGCAGGACTTTGATGCAGGGGCACAGCAGTGCACTTCATAAAGCACTGATGGTCTCTAGAGCGTGTTTACTCCAACATGTGCCAGAGCTTTCATACGTACTACACACTCATCACTTGGCTCTGCAATGCAGCTAACCAAGTGCAGCTCTGCAGAGCTGCTCAGGCTTGAAACAAAAAGGTTCTGGGCTTTGATCAGAACAAGTTTCTATTTTAAGAGTGAACTAAGTGATTTCTTTCTGCATGCTCTGGCTAACCCACAGCATCTGCTAAACGAAATCTGTACCTCGGGTTTAGGAAAAACTAGTTTCCTATCTTTCAAGTGATGATTAATTCTATCTTGTGTTGTGTCATAAGATATTTCTAAAGAGATTTGCCCTACTTGGGGCAGTTCTTAGGAATATAAACAAGTTACAACACAAACTTAATGGATTTTCTTTTTCAGACTGCAATAAACAGGATCCGTTAAGAACAAACGTGGCTGCAGATATGTCAGATGCCAGAAACTAGTCAACCAACTTGGAAAAATGCTTTAAAACCTGTAAAAAGACATGAGGAAGGAGGGAAAAAATGAAAACCAGAATCCGTGGTGTGACTTGCCAAACTTTTTATCTAGATGCTATTAATATCCTACATATATATATACACATACACACACAACCCCTCATGTATATTGAATAACATGCTGGACACTACAAAGTCACCTGAGGGTGTAGGGGATTTCAAACCTAATCTCACATGTTCTGGCAAGGCTTTTCTGCTTATCACAGAAGCAACACCTTGGCCAGCCTTGTCCCCAGCACTACTGAGCTGCTCTTCCAGGGGCAGGAGCTGCTCTGGGTCTGCAGCACTGCCAGGATGGTGTCCTGCTGCAGTGGCACTGTTTGGGTATTAACCCTCCATCACACCAGCTTTCTGAACCAAGGCTGCCCTGGAGTTCACCGTGTGCAAATAAGGAACCACATTTAAATCTACATCATTATCAGCTTGCATAAAAGGGAGAATTTTCATTGCATCTGAGCAGCAGAAGAAACTCAAACAGGGCATGACTGGGTTTAACACAAGCAACAAAATAAATCCACTCTTTGCCCACTCTCTTTTCTCTTTGACAGCAAGGAGAGGAAGGGAATTGTCTTCCAGAGATAAGAACAGACTCACACGCCTCTTCCTTTCCAGCAAGATCATCTTTAGTCAGCACAAAACGACCCAGCTCAAAAGCTGTTCTAAACCAACGCCATAAAGTTCCCTCCTCGCCGCGCCAGTGCCCGTAGGTGATTCAGCACAGCAAATGACAGCGTGCCACGCTGAGTTCACCTCTCAGCAGCCTGCCTGCTCACATCACACAAGGAAGTAAGTGCTTTCAGACTGCCAGTAAAAGGAGGATTGGATCTTTTTTGTCCTGGATTTTATAGATATTTACAGTATTACCCATGTTACAACTATGCTTGCCTTTAAAGGCATGAAAAAAAGAAGATATAACACAGCCTTTAATTATAGACACAGGATTTACATCAGGTGAAGTGATGCAGAAAGTTCTAACTACTCCCTGTTTCTTAAAACAAAGCATATATTTACATAAGAGTACACAGGGAGTCCCAGCCACACATCGTAATGAACAGGTCTGTGCAGATTAGACTCAGCCCACTGGATCACCAATCACTTTCGGATTCCAACACACCTAATCTAGAGCTGTGTCTTTATTAGCAGAATGTTTAATTTGCCATCTCAACTCAAAAGTCAACATTCCAATCTAAGCTTCATGAAAGCTCTCAATGGGAACACATCTGACCATGTCTGTAACTCAATGCTTCTTATCTCACCCACTCTGCTGCATTGTGGTATATAGGAATCAAGGCATTTATGGAAATAAGTTTCACAAAACTTAATTCATGTGGATAATTAGGTTTTATTACAGACATAATTCACGCTTTACCTGGAGAAATGATGAATTGAAGACAGCAAAACAAGACAGCACAAAGCACTTAATTTTATTGAACTCATTTTTGTACATGCTATCAGTTATTTCCACACTACTTTATTTACACAGAATCCAGATTCTGCTCTTTTAATCATTCACTACTACTTAAATAATATTATCAGTGAATTGGCTGCTTTATCAGTTAAACTGGTAACCAGGATATCAAAGAACTCAAGCTTTTATCAATATTAACACCGAGATGAAAGCCAGTTGCACAGATTGCACTGCAGGTTAAGCATCAATACTGATTCTTTTGTCTACACCTGACATCATTATGGAGCAGTTCTCATGCCTCATTCTTCTCCATTCCTCCCAACACCTCCACCTCATCAGCTGAGAGCAGGCGAGATGAAGCTAGGCCAAGTGAGCTGGTGTGATTTGTAGTGGGGGACACTGCTCCCCCTCAGCCCCAACACAAAGCCAGTAATCTTTAACCAGGCATCAGGAACTACCACTTCCCAGCTTTGGCAAAAATTCATGGCATCTATCATGTAGCTCTTTGAAGCTGCTGTTGTGTTTTGTTGGTGGTTGGTTGTTTTTTATATACAGCTGTGACCATGAACAAGTACCATTCTCTTCTAAAACATACAACAATTCACACAGTTTATAGAAAAGTTACTCTTACTATAAAGCAAGGAAGCTGAACACCTGTAGGTAGCTGACATGGTGACCTGGTGAATGACACCATTTGTTCTCCTTTCAGTTACAGGCAATTAATATTAAAACATCTAAACATTTATACACACACCCAACAAGTTGCTAATACTGCATTCAATATGCATCACAAGTACAGTAGAAGACTGGTGAAATGCTTAGTTACTAACCAGTTACGAGAGGATGCACTGCAGAGCTGCCTCTTCCGATTCCTAAATTTAATCCTCTTTCCTTTTCCCACATCACCTCCCATACACACACAACCACCAGGAACATTTGCTGCCCAGATAATGCCAACAGACTGAGACAGCCAAGATGCCCACCTGCTGCAGCTCAGCCCACTCCACTACCCTCTCTTCTGCCTGCTCCCAAGAAAGCTTCTGTGCCACAGCATTTCAAAACTCTCCCAGTAACACAGTGCTTGTGTAAACACTGACACTTTTGGCTCCAAGTGTTAAGCAACATTCAAGTTGTACGTAGGTTTAGGCTTTGAATGATGTAACAAATGTTGTGGAGTCCCTTTTCACACCCAGGTTATTCCAAGAGAAGATTTTCCTTCAGCTAATTCCATACAATTCCTCATTCTACCAGTAAAGGTGTACAGCATCAAGGTAGAATTCTTTACCAGGTCTTCTTCACTGAAAAGGTGAAATCACCAACTCACACTACACCAACACCAGCTACCTCTGTACTGCCAAAATCCAGCCGACTTAAATACCTCTACATATCTAAGGCAGAGATACAATACTGCACTTGCTTGCCTACACTCCCAATCAAATAGAGTAATAAGAGACCAACAGTCACATTTACTGCCACAAAAAGGCTGCATTCAGGATAAAGGCCAAACTTCATGTTTCAATGTGAAATCTCAATTCTTGGCATCCAGAAATCAATTGGGCTTTTGCTTTCTGGACAGTTCTTGTAAATGTCTTTGTTGATCAGTGTATTTTGTTTCCAGCTATGACAGTCTTGACAGCTTTTCCCCTCTCGATAGTCCTTACACTTGCAGTGACTACATAAGAACACCACACTTCAGTAGCTAGGCTAAGAACTTCACCTTTGAGATAGAAGAAGCCACTGAAAAAGAGAAAACACTAGAAATTTTTGCAGATGGTCTCCGTTTCAGAGGCACTACAACTGCACACACAGGAACGTCCCTGTCCCTTTCAACAGCAAGTCAAGCCTAAAAGACCACACACTTGTTTCCAGCATTACAACAGTCCTGCCTTGTTCACAGCAGCAAACGGCTCCTACTTACATATCCCAACAATCACTGAGGGTGTGTGTTCCAGTCGCAAGTAGAAGAGAAGATTGTAAAAATTGAAGCAGATGAGAGAGAAGCACAAGATGACCGAGATCCATTCCTGCAGTCTCTTTCCTGTTGGGAAAAAAAAAAGAAAAAAAAGGCATGTTTTAACTTTATCTGAGAGGACATTTTGAAGTCTGCAATAATACGGACATTCCACTGCCTGGATGACTGACTCCATTTGTCTGACAGGGAACTGAAACAGGAACTTACTTATCCATGGGAGGTGTGCATATTTTGTTAAATGACATTCCTCTTCCTCAAGCCACTACTAACCCCTTCCCTCTGCCCTTGCCCAAAGAGCAGGGACAAATCAGACATCATCTGACATTGTCCTAGTTTCCTTCCCCCTGCGGTTGCTGGCATAATGCTCCTCCGCATCGCATCCTTTTTCAAATCTCCATTCCATTCAATATTCAGTGTTGCTGGGATGGCTGAATATGGGAACAAATTTCTGGCTTCAGATGCCCTCTAGTTAAGTCACCTTATGATCTGAAATATTTAGAATCTCACAGCTTGTAAATAAAGCATCAGGAAAAAACAGGAAAAAGCATCATCCTGTATTTTGCCGGCCGTAGAACTGCTTTCCTAACATTTCAGGTACACTTTTGAAGCTTGCTTGCTTATATATATACACATCTATATATATACTTAAGCCTTGTCTTTGCCTTCCTGCTCCCAGGCAGAAGGCTATGACCTGTCAACCATTCCGAGATGAGAAGAGACAGAATAAGCAAAGAGCAAGATCCAGCACGAATTCTCTCTTGTACCTTGCTGTAGTACTACATACCTCTACAATCCCCTCATTTCTTGCCTATAAAAAGAGACATATCAGAGTATGGTAATACTTTGAATATTCAGATTAGCAGCAGAAAGCTTCTGCCTGTCAATCACTGCTAGATCCTCACAAGACACTGATGCCGAGAGCAAGAGAACACTCAGTGCAAGACCCACATGGATTAAGTCATCAGAAACAGATCTTTAATGCCTAAATCCAAGAGCTGAGCTGCCACCTTGGCCCAGCAGGGCCCTGGCTGTAGTTAGCTCTTAATGTGCTCAGGAGCAGAGAGAGCAGTCTTCACCTATTTCAGGGGCCAGACAGCAGAGCTGTCCCTCGCCCAGGGCTTTCCAGAGCAGTTTAATCCCACTGACCATTCCCATTCCCTCTTGCAGCCTTAGACACTTTATTCCACCCCAGTTTGAGGTACAGCAACATGCAGGGAAGCAATCAGTAAGGACTATGTGCAAGGCGCACATCCTCTCACAGGAGCAGAGGCACACTCACATGTCTGGCATGTGTTCAGGACAGGAGCTTCTTTCCTACTACTCCACTGCACTGACCTACTGCCTGATCAAATTTCCCCACCTAAATGCTAAATCAAGTCCCTCTTCTCAACTATCCAATGCAGTGAAAAGGAAGCCAGGAACACTGCAAGAGGATCAGTGTTCTCTTCAATGTGCCTACAATGCAATATTTTAAAGCGATGTGAACAAAGACTTTTACAGGCCATAAGTATATAAACCAACATCCTCTGCAGTAGCAGAGAAGAGAATCTCAAAATTAAATTAAGACACAAGAACAAGCATATTTCAAGACAGCATCAGGTGACAATGTGGGAAACTATAAAGAGGTCCCTGGAGTAATGAAAGTAAGAGTTAATTAATGTTCCCTCCATAAGAAAACCACACCCTGATTAGAGGAGCTAAGTGGGTAGATCCTCATGGAACAATTAGCCGACTGCGGGGAAACACTCCTTTTTAGCGGGTCCCATGAGTTCAGTCTATGCAAACACCTCTGTACTCTGAACACGGGGATCCCAAGGTGACTGTCTGGAGATACCCAAGTCAGAAATGCAGGCCCAGCTCTGGACAGGCTGGGAGGAAAAAAAATCAGCCAAAGGAGCAAGTGGGCACCAACAGCTTGTGTCTGGATCCTAGAATGGTTTGGGTTAGAGGAGACCTTAAAGCTCATCCAGTTCCAACCCCCACCAAAGGCAGGGACACCTAACACTACAGCAGGTTGCTCCAAGCCCCTGTGTCCAACCTGGCCTTGAACACTGCCAGGGATGCACTCAAGTTTAAAAGTATGTCGCACATGAAGGAATAAGGTGTGAAAGCCACCAAGTATATGCTTAAACAAATCATGGAAATACTGCAGAGTCATATTCACTCTGTGCAATTATATGTAATCCCTGTTCTTAAGAATTCACTAGTTCAACATCATGTGCTTCCACCGTAACACATATTCTGACATTGTTTATGTAAGTTATTTATGTAATACCAGAAAAATAGCACATCTAATCTACCAGCACAGCTCACTGCTGATAGGTATTATCACTATACATACGCTGCTCCACAGACTTCCCAGGAACTTACATCTACCTACAGCTGAAGATAAGAGCAGCAAGTTATCTGGGGAGGAGGACATTTTCCTTATGAGCAAGAGCACAGTGTAATTGTAAAGTTAGTGATTGCTTTTGTGTAAAGCACTGGAATTGGTCACCACCTGGATCAGATCTGTGTCTCTAGACCAGCTGACAGACATCACACACCTCCTTCTCTCAGGGCAAGGAAGAGGTGACCAACGCAATGAAATGGGCAGATTTGCCCTGAACAGTCTAGAAAACTGGTAAACTAATGGATGCCTTTGTTTTCTTATCATTACTTGGCTCTGTGCAAGTAAGAACTCCTGCTTTTCCAGTAATGGCCTTGAACGTGCAAGCTAAGACGTTCAGGTGACCTGCTGGAAACCACAAGCTGCTGAAAACTTCCCTTTCCCAGTCCTTCACGAGGGGATGAATGACAGGAATGGCAGGAATACCTGGCATCACTCACAGAGAGCTAAAGACAAACGAGATATTTCATTATAAGGAGTTCGCAGTTATTTCCATGGCATAATCAGAGCTACTGTGGCTTTACAGAGCGCTGACAAACAGCAACCCTCAGGAAGACAAGACCAAATCATAACCTCAAACATCCCCCCGCCCCGTTCTGAGGTTTTTATGTATTACCTAAGATTAGCCACTAAGTATCCTGAAATGAAAGCTTCTGTTGTTACGTTGTGTAGTAAGAGTTAGCACGTCTGCCTTCAGATGGAGAGGTGAAGGCTGCGTGTCTTTAACGGGCAGCGCATTCATTCTGGGCAGGTTCTCGTCAAAAAGCCCCCATCCCAGCAGCGCAGCCCCTTCCC
>NW_009916449.1:21593-21956 GCF_000696875.1 Nestor notabilis | reverse complement strand
ATTTGAGCCCCTGTATGGGTTTGACACCCCCATATATAAGCCTGAACCCTGCTTTGGCTCTGAACATCCCTCTGTGAGTTTGACCACCCCTCCCTTCCATAGATTTGAGCCCCTGTATGGGTTTAACGCCCCCCCACAGTATAAGTCTGAGCCTCTCTATGGCTTTGACCACTCCCATATATAGCTCTGAACCCCTCTTTGGGTTTGACCACCCCCAAATGGGTCTGAGCCCCTCTATGAATTTGAACTCCCCCTCCCATAGGCTTCAAACCCCTATATGGGTTTGACATCCCCCTTCCATGGGTCTGAGCCCCTCTAATGCACCTGAGTCCTCCTCAAAAGGCTCTGAGCACACTTAACCCC
>NW_009916449.1:21141-21563 GCF_000696875.1 Nestor notabilis | reverse complement strand
GTTTCACCACCCCCAAATGGGTCTGAGCCCCTCTATGAATTTGAACTCCCCCTCCCATGGGCTTCAAACCCCTATATGGGTTTGACATCCCCCTTCCATGGGTCTGAGCCCCTCTAATGCACCTGAGTCCTCCTCAAAAGGCTCTGAGCACCCTTCACTCCTCCACTCATCTGAGCCACAACGTGGGTCCGGGCTCCCCCCCCCTCCACCCCATGAGTCTGAGCACTCTTGTCCCCATGGGGTTGAGCCCCTTTGTGTGTCTGAGACTCCCCCGGTCCCTGTGGGTTTGAGCTCCAGGGTGGGCATCGCGTTTGGGGGCCAACAGTGCCCCGTGGGGACACCACAAGCCCCGGGGCAGTGGCACTTGGGGACTCTGGTGGTGCTGTGGGTGGCTCTGCCGAGGATGAGCGTGGCAGGAGGAA
>NW_009916449.1:16847-21046 GCF_000696875.1 Nestor notabilis | reverse complement strand
GGGTTAAGGACAGGTTCATCCCCGGTGTGGGACGAGGTGACCTTGCTTTGGAGACCGGCTGGGGCCCAAAGCACACACCGGTGAGGGCTTTTCTTCCCGCCCCTTGCAGTTCACATCCAGACCTCCCGGGCTCTCATGGTGATTTCTCTCCTCTTGGGCTTCTTTGGCATCATTGTGAGCGTGGTGGGCATGAAATGCACCAAGGTTGGTGAAGAGGATCCCGTAACCAAGAGCCGCATCGCTGTTGCTGGAGGTGTCCTCTTCATCCTCTCTGGTAAGGCAGCTCCAGCCTTGGCACCTCCCTGATGCAGAACACCTCAAATGCCTTTTAGAAGCTGTTTGATGGAGGAAGGGGAGAGGTTTGGCGATGGGCTGGTGTTGCTGATGTTCAGTGTTGAAGTTGTCCCTGCTCTCTGCAGGGGGCTTGGACTAGGAGACCTTTAAAGGTCCCTTCTGATCCAAACCATTCCATGATCCTATGTCCAGGTCTGTGCACGTTGGCTGCCGTGTCCTTGTACGCAACACGGGTGACCTACGAGTTCTTCAGAGAGAGCAGTGTCCCCATGAACGCCAGGTGAGAGCCCAGCTTGGGGATGCTCCTTATCTGAATTCCATCTTGTCCCTACACTTCCCATGGAATCTTCCTGTGCCATCTGGTCATAGGCAGATGTGCCACTTGGGGTGGGACCTGTGCCACCCCACAGCTGCCGTGGTGCAGGAGACGTCCCCAGTGCTAAAGCTTTGGTTGGTACCACTGACTTTGTGCTGGGACAGAGCAAGAGCGCTCACGTGGAGTTTTAGCCCAAGGGAGGATTAAAGCACGGGGAAACCTAGTAGCTGGGCCCATCCAATGTGAAAGGATGGGGATGGTCAGAGAGAAGACCCAGCATCTGCCTTGATGTCACCCAAAGCCTCGTCAGGGCTTTGAGCATCCTTGTGCCCATCACCTGCAGCTCTGCCACGCTCCCCCTCTCTCTCGCTGCAGGTACGAGTTCGGCTCAGCTCTGTTCATCGGCTGGGGGGCCACCGGCCTCACCGTGCTGGGGGGCTCCCTCCTGTGCTGCTCCTGCCCCCCCAAGGAGCGGCGAGGACAGCGCTGCTACCGGCAGTCACAGCCTTCCACAGCGCGGGAGTACGTCTGACCCCTCACCCTCCCTCCCAAAGCCAGGCGAGACCGCGGCGCTCCCACCCCGCTGATCCCTGGATGCTCCAGGAGACCTTTCTCCTCCCCATCTTCCAGGTTTCAGCATGTTTCATAGACTCCCAGCCTGGTTTGTGCTGGAAGGGACCTTAAAGCTCATCCAGTTCCAACCCCTGCCACGGGCAGGGACACCTTCCACTAGAGCAGGTTGCTCCAAGCCCCTGTGTCCAACCTGGCCTTGAACACTGCCAGGGATGGGGCAGCCACTTCTCATCAACCACTTGCAGCTTCATCCTCTAAAATAGGGCACAGGCTCCCCCCGAGGGCTGTCTGTCACCCCCAGCACCCGGGGGGGGGGCGGGCTGTGAGTGACTGGACCATGTCCATCTGTCACACGGGTGCAGCAGCGATGTGGCCATGCCGGTGCTGCGGGGGTGATGCCATGACCCCCCCACCCTTCCCCTGCATCCCATTTTCAGGAGCAAGCAAGGAGTGAAGCCGGAGCTTGGTTTTTCTGGGATGAAGCTGCTGTCTATGTCCACCAGATCAGCCCAAGCTGGGGCTTGAGCATCCCATGCCCCAGCAGAGGGATACTTTCGGGGTGCAAAGCGTTGCCCTGCCTCATCGCTACCCAAAACCAGCATTTCCTGTAACTATTATTAATTCTTGACTGAAGCCTGGTTGCTGGTGCTCCAGCAGAGCTCTGCCAGCTAAAACCTGTCCTGGGCTTATTGCTCACCAGGCACAAGTATGTGGCCTTGTTAAGAAGAAGAAGAAATGGTGTTGGGCAAATTAAAGCAGGCAAAAAGGGTGCTTTGAACACAAAGCAGTGGTTTGTTTCCCGTTCCGCTGCCCAGCGCGGCCGTTTCGGGTGGCAGATGGACAGAGCCTGGATTTTGATGCCTCCCCGCTGCGTCCAAATCCCTCTTCCCCTGACAGGATCCCCTGGAGCAGGCGGTGAAGCCTCCAAACGCCGACGTGCCAATTGCCTCCTTGTACCTCGTCTGACCGCTACTAACTGCTCTGCAAGCGCCGCAGCTCCAATTCCATCCGTAAATCCCCCCGCATCCCCCTGTGCCTCCGTCCCTCCACGTATTGCATGTGCTGTGCCAGCTAACCTGCAGGGAAAACAGTGGAAGGGATCCAAAGAGCCTGATCATCTGGTTTTTAATTATCACTTTATTTTTTAATCCCCATTAGCTGAAGTAGCTGATTTGTTGGATTTTATTTGACTCTGATTTTGGTTTGCTCTGTTTTATTCCATTTTATTCTAATTTTTTGTTTTGCTCTATTTTATTCTCTTTTGGGAGGTGGGTTTTGTTCTATTTTATTCCGTTTTACTCTGGTTTATTCCATTTTACTGTCTTTTATTTTATTCTTGGTTTGCTCTGTTTTATTCCATTTTATTCTCATTTTTTGTTTGTTTTGCTCTATTTTGTTCTCTTTTGGGGGGTGGGTTTTGTTCTATTTTATTCCATTTTACTCTGTTTTATTCCATTTTACTGTCTTTTATTTTATTTCCCTCTATTTTATGCCCATGCTGGAGGGGAAGTGATGCTATTTTCACCCACAGGGGGGGTTCATTTCTCTCTCTCACATGGGACTAACCACCCTCTTTCTCTTTTAAATCGCAGACCCCCTGTAAAAATGCCTTCTTCACCCATCAGGGGAGAGCAGTGCTTATAGTCTGTCTTCACCCCAACTTATGGGGTTCCCCTCCAAAAATACATCCCCAAAGCTACTGCAGTGAGGATTGAAAACGAAACCTCGTGCTTTGAAACCCCCAAAAATCTATCAAAAAGGCGTTTTTATATCAAGAGCACAGCGTGGTGTAGAAGAATGGTTTTATTCTTTTAATACAAAATCCCATTAACTTTCCTATGGGATGCATGGCCGTGGGAATGGGACCAGTTGGGGTTTTTAAATGCATTTTTTTGCTGATTGTTTGTACTAAAACTGGTGACTCTGGTATTAAAATATTTCCAATCATGGGCATCATTCTCAAACTGTCTCTTTGTTCTTTTCCCTTCCAAATCTGGGCCAGCCTCTCACAAGTGACTCCTTTGCTGAGTGGAAGCAACTTCTGCAGCATGGCCCAGGCAGGGCTGAACGCTGGTTTCCCTCCTGGGCAGGTGCTGGTTAAATACTTTGTCTTTTGCCCTGTGTTGCTCTTGAAGGAGGGGATCTGGCCTTAAAAATTAATTGCTTAATCTAAGGCTAAGCCCATGGGAATCTCAGCACCTTGCACTTGGTCCCTCTGCAGGGCTCTTCCCAAGGCTGAAATCCACCAGCATCCTCTTCTTATGGACCCTCGGAGCTGGGCTCTCCCTTATTTTCTCCCATTTTCCATGAATTCAGAGCTGGCTTGTGCCTAATTGAGCATTTTGCTAATTTGAGTTGATTTTTGCTTTCCCAACAGAGGGGCAGGACCCCATTCCATGGTGCTGTGCCTGGTTTTCCTTGGGGAACGGTACATCCCAACCAGGTTTCTGCACAGCCACTGGCTTCTCTCAGCATCCTCATCCCGCCCACAGCACCTGGTCCACAGATACAGCCCATCCCACCTCAAAAAGCAGGAATTTGGGGTGGTTGGGGCCTCCCGTGACATCCCCATGGGTCACCCGAGGGCTCCCTGGGGATGGATGCTTGGGCTGGAAGCACATGAAAGCAGGGAGGGAGGGGGGAATAGCTGAGCTGTGATAATGTGTTTGGGGGTATAAAGGCCCCCACTGTCCTCGGACAATCCCTCATGTGTTTGCACAGGGCAAAGCGGGATAATCTATGGGAACAGGCCGCCGGGCTCGCTGTGGTACGTGGGCTCTGCCTCCCTCCGCATCGCATCAGGCAACAACAGAGTTTTCCACCCCCCAGTACACTTGTATGTAATAAAACCAGTGTGATGAACAATAGTTAGGTGTCTGCTCGGCCCTCTTGCTTGCATCCAAACCCCTGTGGAGTAACACTCGTTTTTGAACAGGTAGAAATGAGGGAAAACACCCCCTCCCAAAGATAAAATAGTAGCAAATGCCGCCACGACACCGAAATTCTGCGTAACTAA
>NW_009916449.1:11463-16823 GCF_000696875.1 Nestor notabilis | reverse complement strand
AAAAAACAAAATCACCTTTTTTCTTAACAAATAAATAAATATATTAAAATCATGCACAAATCCATTTCAGTTCCTGTTGTATTGAGCACGATGATGTCTCTGCGGCTGCACTGCCCTTGGTGGGGCCCTGCATCCAGCCCGCACGCAGAGGGGCCTCTCTCACGCCTTGGAGCCACAACTGGTTCAATTCAAAGGTGGTTTTATTAACTTTTATTTCTTTTTATTCATGTTTATTCCCTGACCTGCCCCAATGGCATCTGCAGAGTCCTTTCCACCTCCATGAGATGGCCCCATCAAAGAAAACATCCTTATTCCTTCATTTTTTGTGCTAAACCACACAGATTCAGGTCTCCCGTCACCACCAATTTTTTAACACATGGGTTTAAAAACCTGTGGGACACAAGATCTGATTTTCACCTTCATTAACCAGGGAAATTATCTTAATTAATCAACTGCCGGGAGATCTGCCTGTCTCCCTGCATCTTTTCAGCCTCCCCAAACCAAAATGTTTCAACTGAGATTGAAACAGCTTAGTTTGAGATGTAATAAAGTGACTGTTGAGATGAGCAGACAGGAAGAATAAACCTGTTCCATAGGTGTCACTTCCATAGGGATACGCAGCTGCAGTTTCCTGTTGCTCAGGGTCACGTCGTGGATGTCCAAGTACTGTAAGTTCTCGAGATGTAAATGTTGGCAAATGAAGGTGCACAAACCCTCCCGGATGCTTTCAGCACTAATTCATCGCTACGCGCTGAAGCGTTGGACCTGCCATGAGCCAAAATCCCAGGAAAACAGGATAACCCAGAATCACACACCTCAAGCACTTGGGAGGCTCCACGGGGCTGGAGCTCAAGGGTTTGCCAAGGCCCTGGTGTGCTGCCAAAGCCCCACAGTCCAGCGCTGCAGAGGATTAGCCGGAGGAAAACAATCCAAACCTGAAAATCCAAGTACCTCTTTTTCACTGTAACCCACAAAACGGGAACATGGATGTGTGTGTTTTCCATGGCTCCAGGGCGCAGCGACGTTTGAGAGTCACTGGGATGCTCAGAGGGTGCAAGAAAGTGAGAGGAAAAGTGACTTGATTTTAGGTTCTCTCTCCAGCCACCTCCAGCCCTCTGACATCTCCTGGGGTCCCAACATGTCTTGGGCCACTCACCCCCAGGCAGTAATTAAAAGGTCTCATTAAGGAACTGGGGATATTCGCCCGGGACACAGAGTCCTGCCCCAGGGAATGTTCCCAGCAGGTTCCCACAGTTTTCCCCACGTGGTGTTTTTGGGGAGGTTCCATTTCCAACCTACCACTGTTGTATCCGCAGGGATGCCGCGCAGCTCACAGCCTTGGAAACACCTTAAATAGCCCAGCACTGGCTCAGGCAGGGGTTGCACTGCCCCGCTCCATCAGGTGGGTCAGGATTGAATCCCATCAGCACTGGAAAGCCTTCAAGACACAGCCCCACATCCCCAGCCCGTCACCAGCAACAAGGAGCTCTTGCCATCGATCCCAGCCCAGCAAGGATGAGCCTGTGGTGAAGGTAACGCTCCCCCTGAGTCTCTTTTTAGTGCGAACTCTCTTTATTGCTCTTTCTGTCTCCGTGTGTCTCTGTCTTTCCTTCCTTCTCTCTTTCCTCCTCCCCTTCCCTTCCCTTCCTGCCCTGCCCTTCCCTTTCCCCTTCCCTTTCTCTTCCCTTCCTTTCCCTCTTCCCTTCCTTTTCTCCTTCCCTTTCTCTTCCCTTCCCTCTTCCCTTCCCTTTTCCCTTTTCCCTTTCCCCTTTTCCCTTTCCCTTCCCTTCCCTCTTCCCTTCCCTTTTCCCTTTCCTCACCCTATGACAATGAACCCCTCAGCTCAGGGACCACCCACACTCATTCACTAACTAACCCACTCATGGGACCCCTCTGCCCCAAAGGTGCAACTTCAGGAGCTACAATACTTAACATCTTGGGTTGCAAAACACAGCGAAGTGGGGTTCATGTCCAGGCTTGGAGATACAATGTCCTGCTCCGTACCTTGGGCACAGCTCCCCTCTCTGCAAAGTTCCTCCATCTCTGGCAAGGATGGAAAACAGACAGTCCCATCCCTCTGGTCTTTGGAAAGCTTTGGCAACATTAAGAGCACGCACATCAAGCCCAAGCAGCCCTCATCCACCTCTGTCATGGGAGATGCTTCCTTTGGGCTTACCACTTGAGATTAGGACACCTCCATGGGACACTTGTGCTCCAACCTGGATGTTTCAACACTTCACTGCCTTTCTTGGAGAGAAAAAAGGCAACAAAGAAAAGGCAGGAGATCTTCCCACCAAATGACACGGCTGCAGGGATGGAGGCATCAAGGAAGCCTCAGGAGACATGCTCAGACCACAGGTTTTGACAACAGTAGTTGCTGGACAAGGGCTTCCAGCAGCACTTGGTTCCCAAAGGGCAAGTACTAATGGTTGGCAACTTCAGATGGTCTTTCTTGAGGAGAGGACATTTAGAGAGCAACCCGGTGTGGGTATGTCTCCCGTGCAAAGTTAATGTATCCCTGAAGGCCCTGTCTACATGCAAACCTGGTGGCCCAACCTCATCTAAGGGTACTAGAGCATTTTGGCAGCACTGAGGACCATGAGATGGGGCCCAGATGACTCCTAGGGATCCAGAGCACACCCTGGCCTAGGTGGCACTTTGGTCTTGGTGGACCAGGTATACCTGGAAGGTGGATGTCCCTGTGCCCTTGCAGGTAACCCCATGAGCGCAGCCCTGCAGATGACAGCGTTCGGTCTTGCTCTTCTCTCAACCCTCTTCCTGCTCCTGGCCACAGGCACTGACTGCTGGATGGTGAACGCTGATGACAGCTTGGAGGTGAGCACAGCAACCATGTTCAAGGTTAGCAGAGCAACCACGCTAAGGGTAGCAGCTGGCAGCAAGGTGGGTGCCTTGACTTCCATGGGGTTTGCCCCATGTCTCCACAGGCTTGGAAAGGGGGGACATGGTGGGACAAACCCACTGCTTTCTGCAGGAGTTGGAGGATTAGAGGGTTAGAAAGACAGACAAGAGCTGGAGCAGAAGGAGGAGACAGAGAGCAAGGTATGGGTAGGACACAGAGAGCAGCGTATGGGTAGGGAGTCACCAGGACATGTCCAGCTGTGGTGGTGGGAGCCTGAAGATCTGCCTCGCTGGGCTGGGGTATCAGGGGAGCTGTGGTGCTTTGTGGTGCTTTTTGCTCAAGTGACTTTCTCCTCTTCCTCCTGCTTCCAGGTGAGTCACAAATGCCGGGGGCTCTGGAGGGAGTGTGTCACCAACATGCAGGATGGGGTCAGGACCTGTGACCAGTATGACTCCATTCTGGCCGATCATCCAGGTAAGTGGCATGGCCTGGAGGCATTTCTTTAAGTTCACAGCTAAGAGTTTCCCCTCTTTCCTTTTCAAATGATCCTCGTTGCAAAGGGCTGACCTTCACCAGTTGGTGATGCAGAACCAGGGCTTCTCCTGGCCTCCTGCTCCATCAGCATGGCTTCGCAGGGACAAGTCCCATTGCACACAGCTATGGTGTGACCCATGCCACCTCTCCTACTTTTCACTGCTGTGTTGACATTTGCTGTTTAAAACACCAGCTCGGAGATAAAACCAGACGGTCTGGGCAGCAGCACCTCCTGTCCACGCCTGTGCAAGAAGGTCTCGAGTAGGTGGCCGTATCCCAGGTGTGGATTGGTGCACCTGAAGTTGTTTGGGGTCTTGAGCTGGTGTAATAACGGGCTTCCTAAGTCCTGTTGCAGGGTTGCTGATGAGCCTGGTGAGCTCCTTGCCTATGGCACATGGCAGGCATGGGGTCGGTGGGTCCCAGCGTAGGTATCTCCTATGGACAATGGCCACTGCAGAGCTGGGTGACTCTAGCAGGGACACAGGCAGCAGTCTGGAGCAGGGACACCAGCTCCTCTGACCGTTCCTCAGTCTCCTTTATGTGTTTTTTCCCTTCCTTGCCCAGTGAAGATCGTGGTGACACGGACCCTGCTGATCACAGCGGACCTCCTCTCTGGCCTGGCTTTGGCCATGCTGCTCCTTGGGCTCGACTGCATCAAGTTCCTCAAGGAAGATCCTCGTGTCAAACTCAAGATGTGCTACGGGGCTGGCATCATCCTCGGCGTTGGGAGTGCGTGGCTGGAGTGCTCGGGGGCAGATGGACCTCGTGTCCCACAGGGGCACCCCCTCAGAGGGGTCTTGGGGAGCACAAGGGGGTTGTGTGGGTCTTAACCAGCCCTGTTCCTTGTAGGCATCCTGGGTCTCGTGGGCTCCGTGTGGTACGCGGTGGATGTCTACGTGGAGAGGGCCATGCTGGTGTCTCACAACATATTCCTGGGAGTCCACTATGACTTCGGGTTGGTCGTGCTGGCTGGGGATGGCCGGCTCGACTGGCTGCCTTGGGGCATCTGTGCTGCTGACCTGCTGCCTCTGCGCCTGCACAGGTCAGTCTGCCCCGTCCCGCCTCCAGTAGCCTTCTGCCCTGCAGGGATGCACGTGGGGTGAAGGGCCAGCTCGGGGGGTGCAGGAACTTCTCACAGGGTCCAGCCAAATCAAGGGGAACCCCTTTGATCCAGCCTGTGTGCCCTGGCTGGGTCACGCCAGGCAGGACTGGGCTGAGTGAGGACCCCAAGGGCCCTGTAAGGGCACACAGGAGGTGCAGAAATGCTCCTTCCACATCTGTGGGACCTCGAGGTCCTGGTGAAGGTGTGTTGGTGTCTACCCAAAGCAGTGGCTGTGCTGGAGCTGTATCACTGTGCCCAGCCAAAGCCCGCGCTGGCGGCCGCATGGATGTGCCAGTGGAAACCTGGCACCACCATCACAGACATGGGGCAAGTGGTGCCTCACTAGATGTTATCTCCAGTCCTCACGCCTGGTCCCACTGCATGAAGGTTCTCTTGCCATGTCCCCGCACTGCAGCACACCCAGACCCCTGCTATTGCTGACCATGCCACAACCTCACCTCCCTCCCAGCAGATCCCAGCCGCCACCAGCAACCCCAGAGGCCTCCTCAGCCCCGGGTCCGAACGGCCACCAGCAAGATGTACGCCATGGACTCCCGCGTGTGATGGGCAGCAGCACCTCCCGCACCCGGCCCTGCTGTGGGATGCTCTCCCCGTCCAGCCTGACCACATTAAAACATCATCATCTTCTGTAGTGGGACACGTCTGCAACTGGGCTAAGGCTGCGACTGCAGGATCTGTGCGAGCTGTAGCATCAGCGGCTAAAATCCACAGAGGAGGTTGTTTTTCATAGAATCCCAGCCTGGTTTGGGTTGAAGGGGCCTTAAAGCTCATCCAGTTCCAACCCCTGCCACGGGCAGGGACACCTTCCACTAGAGCAGGTTGCTCCAAGCCCCTGTGTGCAAC
>NW_009916449.1:0-11067 GCF_000696875.1 Nestor notabilis | reverse complement strand
GCAGAGGGGCAGGATCCCCTCCCTGAGCTGCTGCTCACGCTCTGGGGGTTCAGCCCAGCACACGGGAGGGGTCTGGGCTCAAGCACACACTGAAGCTGGGTCATGGGGAGCTTCCCATTGACCAACACCCCCAAGTCCTTCTCAGCGCTGCTGTTATTTCCCCACTTCCAGACAAGTTTCATGAAAATAAACCCCAGGAAAGTGTTGCTTTAAGGAAAGATGCCCTCAGGTCCCCTGGGGAAGCTGTTGGGACACAGAGGGCAAAGGAGCTCCTGACATTCCTCCAAAGCTCAGCCCATGCTTTGGAGGAATTCAGTGGAAAGCCAGTTCTGCACAGAGCAACACTGACTCCACGTGGCTGGTGGCCCTGGTCCCAGAGGCACCAGCCCTGCTGCAAACACCCTGTGCTCAGAGGTTTGTGCTGGAGAGCTGGGAAAGGCAAAGACACCGGAGCAGTTGCGGAAGGGGCGGTCAATGGAGTAACGCTGCAGTGGGTCAATCTGAAGGCCACGGGAGCTGCTCTACCAGCAAAGTTGGGGGTTTATGCCCACACAGAAAGGGAATTGTTTTTCAGGTGAACTGTAATCCTTCATCACTTGCAAAACATGGCAAAAACAAGCCAGAGCCCCAAACCACCACCAACCACCCCCCAATTGCTGGTTTTGTCCTTATTTCCCTACTTCTCACCCCGACATTAGTACACAGAAGCTGTTGCAGCACAGGGGAGCAGGGCAGAAAGCTCCTGATTCAGGCTTTGTGACCCCAAGAGGCAGCAGAACAAGCCCCCAGCTGGAGCAGACCTTCCTGCAGGGCTGCAGCCACCCCCTGCAATGGATGGGTGTGGAGGAGACCCGCAGCAGCGCTGCCATGGCCTGGGCTGGCTGCACAACACTGGCATCTCCAACCCAACAGCTCAGGGACCTGGAGAAGGAATGTGATGGCAAAGGCTGTGTGACAGAGATGAAGATCATGACCGAAAGCTGGCTGTGAACAGCAGGGTATGGTCCAAAGGACAGGCACAGCGCAGTTAGAAGCAGGCTAGAAGCATTTAGAAAGCACAGATTCATGGAATGGTTTGGGTTAAAGGGACCTTAAAGCCCATCCAGTCCCAACCCCCTGCCACGGGCAGGGACACCTTCCACTAGAGCAGGTTGCTCCAAGCCCCTGTGTCCAACCTGGCCTTGAACACTGCCAGGGATGGGGCAGCCACAGCTTCTCTGGGCTCCCTGTGCCAGCGCCTCAGCACCCTCACAGGGAACAGCTTCTGCCTCAGAGCTCATCTCAGTCTCCTCTCTGGCAGGTTAAAGCCATTCCCCTTGGCCTGTCCCTACAGGCCCTTGTCCAAAGCCCCTCTCCAGGTCTCCTGGAGCCCCTTTAGGCACTGGAGCTGCTCTAAGGTCTCCCCTTCGCCGAAGGTGCCAGCACCCACTCGCTGGGAGCTCCTCCACAGCCCTCATGTTCTTACCAGCAGCTTCCAGCTGGTGTTGAGGAGCCATGGGGCTGGGCAAGGCTGAGCCAGCAGCAACCAGAAGCAGCAGCTCTGGCAGTGGTGGGGCAGCCCCAGAGCTGTTCACAGTGAAGCACAGCTCTGCTTTATGCTCCATCACCCCCAGGGTAGGCAGGCACCAGGCTGGACACCCTGAGTGGACACCAAGCCCTTTCCCACCCCGCAGCTCAACCAGTTTGTAATGATTTCTGCATTTCATCTCCCTCAGCCTGTCTGCTCAAGAACTAAAGAGTAATATTCCCCCCAAACCCTTTATGAATGCTTAAATCCTGTCACACAAAAGAGAGCTTAAAAGGACCAAATGCAGAAGGTAATTCTTTAAGACCTTTATTAACAGATGCTTGCAGTTTGACTTGAAAAAATCAGGTGTATATTTCATACAAATTAAAAATGAGGTTCTTAAAAATCTCAACTTGACCAGATATGAAACAATTTAAAAACCTTTAAAGGTATATTGAGAAAAAACAGACTTTTAAAAAACGTGTTTATCGTTTCCAAAAGGAGACTTCTTTAGGTAAAAATAATAAAAACCCCATGCTGCATAGACAATGCAGATAGTTCTAGTAATCTGGTCAACAGCAAAAAGCAAGCACTTAAGGTCTTCAGTTCCAATTCTTTTGTTCATTTCTTATTGCTGGAATTTCATTTTCTTTTCTTCTTCATTTCTTAAGTCTTTTCTTTGATGACTAAACTGAAAGAGAGGAAGAAAAGGACGATCAAACCCGTGTCAGGGGCTCACGTGGATGTTTTGCCTACCAAGAGTGGCCTGGGAGCACAAATCCTCACTGAGCCACCTCTCACACACACACAGAGGAAACCCTCCCCAGCTGCACCCACTGCCCCAGCCCAACCCAGAGACCAAACCAGGTACCTTCCATTCAAAACCAACCCAAAGGTCTCCAGAAAGGGAAGAGACATGAGCCTCAATAGACAAGAGTTCATGGACCCCCATTACACCCGTCCCCTCCCAGGCAGAGCTGCTCACATCAGGCTCTGCACACACACAGCTCAGGCAGGAGGACAGGGAATATCTTGGGAAGGTGATGGAAGAGCATATCTACCCACACTTAAAAGAGGCAGCTGTGGTAAGCCACTGCCCAAACCACAGGAACCACAACCCACCAATACTGTTAATAGAGCAACCAAAAGATCCCCGTGGTGCTTCTCTGAAGCTGGTGACATGAAGAATCCATTCAGTGGGTGTTCACCATGATGATGGACACCAGGATAAAACCGGGGTTCATGTCGAGCACACAGAGAACACCACAGCAAGGCTTGAACCCAGCAATACCCAAGCCAGCGAGGAACAAGTCCCTCAGCCAGTCCCTCACAGCCAGAAGTGTCTGCGGCTGCTGGCACCAAGCTCCATGCCCAGCTCCTGTACTCCCTGCTCATCCCACTAACAGGACCAGTCCCACCAGAATCCAAATGTGCCCTTCTGTTTGCAGCCCTCCAGGCAACAAGTGATGAGTGAGACACAATAGAGTGGGACATGAACACTGGTGAGAGGAAATACATAGAGAGGAAGAACAGGCAAGGAAGGTGCCAGAAAAAGCACAGAACAAGTAGACAGAGCCCAGGCAATGAAAATGTTCCCAAATTAGCAGAGCTGCCCACCAGAAGACAGCTCAGACCAAGTGCCAGATTACAGTCCATCTACCTTGCAACAAAAACCACAAAAAGCCATCCTCCCCAGTGGCAAAGCCACCAGTACCACAGCACTTCAAACAGGCGGCCTGCACACTCCACAGAAAGGATCATCTCTGCCAGGTTTCCCAGCACCTCCTTGGGAACTCCACATCAACTTTCTACCCATCACTGCTGAGAGTACTTGACACTACCTGCTTCCCCTTGGGGAGGAGTGACAAGAGCTCAAGCACTCACAAGGCAGAATAAACCCCTGTCCCCATCTCTCCTGGCTTTGTCACTCCACCAGCACCACCCGAGTGACTATTTCTGGGTGGACAAAGGCAGCTCCAAGTCTGAACTACTGAGCACAGCCAAGAGTTTAAGCATAACTATTCCAGGCAGTGACTCCAGCAGCGCAGATTGAAGCTGGTCACTGAGTCCACCCAACTCATGTGGATGCGCCCAGCCCGGTCCCGCAGCTCAGCTCCGCAGGGTCACAACACGCGAGTAGGGACAGCGCACACGAGGTGAGGCCCGGTGGTGCCCCGGAGGCGCCGCACACGCACCCGGATGATGGTAGAGGTGGAAAGCCGGTGTTTACTCAGCCCCGCCCTGCTCGGCCTCGGGAGCGGGGAGCGGACGGGTTCTCAGCTGGTGGTTCGGCTGCCTTCGTCTCTTTGCCATCTTGTGGTTTAGGGTTCTCCGGGCGTCTGCGTCGGTAGTTGAAGTTACGGCGGTACCGACGTTGAGGTGGCTGCTGACTTTGGGTCTCGTCCCCTTGGTTCTCTTTATCTTCTTCGTTCCCGTCCTCTCTAGGCTGTCTCTGACGAGGAGGACCCCTGAAAGTCAAGCTAGGCTTTAACAGTGCAGCATCTGACCATCGCCATGTTCTGTCTCTGTTGCTAAAAGGTAGGGTTAAAAGGAAAGAAGTTGATCTCCAGCATACCTGCGAAATCGTGGTCTATAACCTCGATACATGTTCTGCCTGACTGGTCTGCCTTGTTCTCCTGCACCCTGGTTGTCAGCACCCTGGAAGACATCCAGCAACAAACCACCTTAGTCACCTGCTACAAGTGTGTTTAAGGCTGCAACTAGTCAATTTGTGAGGAAGAGGTAGATGTAGGCAAGGCCTCAGTGGTGGCCTTGGCAGTGCTGGGGGAACGGCTGGACTTGATGATCTAAAAGGTCTTTTCCAGCTTTCTTGATTCTATGATTCTATGGCTGTGAGGGGACTGGCAATTTAAGCCCAAGGTGCACAACAAGATGGGCAGCAGTCCCAGGGCACAGCAGCACACATAGAATGAATCACAGAATGGTTTGGGCTGGAAAGGACCTTAAGATCCTCTAGTTCCAACCCCCAATATGATGTAGAAATTGTGTTTCCTCACATTAATCATATAGGAAGTTAACCCAAATCCAAATGGCTTTTTAAACTGTGACATTAAGACCTTCGGTTCATTGGCACCTGTTGCAACATTTTCATCTTGCTGCCAAACCTCACCCAAACCATCTCCTGTACGACAAAAAGCAGCATCCCACCACCCAGCGTAGCCTCCCTCTCAAGCAGTTACCTCCACTATCTCTCCCTGCACGGGAGGGTTGGAATATTGTGGTCGACGCCCGTAGGGCCTACGCATGTAGTAAGGTGGGTACCGCCGCCTGCGATAGGGACGGCGTTGCTGGGCTTGACCTTCTGGTATGTTCTCTGCTCCTTCGTTCTTTTCCCCACTCTCACTGTTCTGGTAGTTCTGCTGGTAGTTGCGTGGAGGACCCCTGCGACGTGGGTATCGTCTGTAATGGTTACGGTCTGCTGCGTATTTGCTGCCTTGCACTGGGACTCCACCAGGACCGGTAACGTTTGCTGCCTCCGCGCCCTGCAGAGCGGGGATGGCGTTAGGGGCACGGTCACACCGGTCACAGCACTCTGTCATTTAGTACCCACCAAGGATTTACATCCCCACTGGAAAGCAATGGAAAACCATTCACCCCTTTGGGTGTCATCAGGCATCAGCTCAGCCTGAGGCACCTCAGACCAGGTTTTCCACACACACCCCGACACCCAGGAGACACCTTTACCTTTTCTCCTTCAACCACATCAAACTCCACGGTCTCTCCATCTCCTACGCTGCGGAGGTACTTCCTGGGGTTATTCTTCTTTATGGCAGTCTAACAACAGAACATTGCACAATTACACTTACAGCACAGCACGAGAATACTACTTAGTATTCTTCCTTTTATTTTAAGATTAAGGAATTTGACTATTTGGTATCTTAGGAGAAAGACCTGTACTCCTGAAAAGGCAGTTAAGCTGCTGCGAAAATCCAGCAAGCCATAAAATCTAACTGCAGTACTACAGCTCTGGCCTATCTGCAACATGCAGCAGCTTTACCATTGACTGGAAACAACTGTCAACACGCTGTCTGCTAGCTGCAAAAGCAGTTTGAAAACAAACGAACCCCCCATACACACTGGCCATAGTATTCCTAACGAGAGCTCAGCATTAAAAGCCCCCAGAGCAGCGACACATCCCTCTGAAGCACACACACAAACCTATCAGCCTTTCCAGCTGCACTCTCAGATTCCCAGTCCTCACCAGTTCCCACACCACCACGCTATGCAGCAGCCATCAACGGCCAGAACTCAAGAGATTTCTTCCTCCAAGGCTTCCAATACCACCACTTCAGCCACAGTATTTACTGATCAATCGTAAGTTTACTCTTGCTGTGTATGATGCACCAAGGATTAGCCCTCCCCAAGGTGTCAGCACCACACAAACCTTTGTGTTGGTGTCTGCATGTGAAATGACAGTACCAGAAAACCCTGACTTTTCTGTGCTATTCAGCAGTGGATTAAGTTTTTGACAGATGAGTTAATACTCGATGTGCACAGCTCAGCCACATCCTGCTTATCAAACACTTTGAACAGTAACACGAGTGTAACAACTTTACAAAAAATCACCAGCAACACAATTTGAGTAGGTTTTTACCCCTCAATGGAATCAAATCCATGGAAAAACATGCCCATAGGTCTCAGCCTATAGAGCAATGATTTTAGGGAAAGCCTTATTACAACAGCAGCCAGTCCAACAGCTCTTCATGAGACCCCAGCTCCATGATGGGGATGGGAGAAAGCACACGCAGACCTATTTCTTTCAGATTAGACCCCCAAAACTTGTTTGTAATGAAAATTCTTACACTGAAACACATCACTGCCAAACCATGCTTTTAGAAACATAGGCAGCAGAGACATGACAAGTCCTGGGATCTGATTTGTAAGTCAAGGTCATTTACAGGTTACTATACTTGCAAACTGAGTAATGAGGTCTGACAGCTTTCCTTCAGGGTGTGTATTCCTGCCTCAGAACAGAGACACAGCACAGTCACTTGGCCTTTCTCCACTGCCCATTACAGAATAACCTTTCATAAACAAATGCCTCTACATTTTAATCACAGGTAATTTAGATGTGGCCCAAGCAAGAAGCCAAGAGCTGGCAAACCAAACTCAAGTCAAACACTTTCCGGGGTTCCTTTTTCCTCCCTTTGTCTTTACAACAGCAGCAGTGTACCCCTAACTCAAAACAAAAAAACAGGCCATGGACTCCATGGATTCCAGATGTAAACCACGCTCCCCATGGCACTCCTGTGCACTGCTTCACAACAGGAAAGCCCAAGACAGAAAGGGTAGAAAGCACAGTGCTTACACACAGCCTTACAACTCAGAGGACTAAGCTAAGGTCAATCTGCTCCACAGAATTAGCCACAGGTGTGGTGCTCACTCTGGTCTGGTTTCCAGAGGTTTACAAACTCACTGACAGTTACAACTAACAGAAAAGGTTAAAGCATTTGCAGGCTTCCACTGAAAGCCTGGAGCAATAAATGTTGCACAAGTTTTGCCTAGGAAAAAAACCCAAGAAACCCAAAACATCTTCACTGGCACTTCATTTCAATCACAGCACAACTGATTTCTCTCCCTGCTGCATGCTCTTCATTTATCTATGTCCACATCCAGCTGTTTGAATCCACAAGGCAACTTAATTGCACTTCAAGCAGTTACCCTTAGCTAACAGCAGACAGTGGGACTTCATGGCTGTACAGTACCAGCCTGTTCAACCCACCTATCTCACACCTCCCATGACAGCTGTACATGGCTATGCACAACCCCTGGTCACAAGCAGGCTCTGCCTGTGATCCAGTAGTGAGAAAGAGTTGTTTGTGTTCAAGTAACAGCTCTTGGAAAACATGAGGCTCCTTCACAGCTTCAATCCTACCTACAGAGGAGACACGTAGAGAGTTTCAGAGGTAACAAGGATCTTACCTGATGGACAAACACATCTTCCTTGGTGTCATTCCTGCAAGACAACAGGAAATTGAAATTCATGTAGGAAATGCACAGTAAATTAAGAATTCAGCTGTTTGGGGTGAGGACAAAAACATAGATCTCTCAAGACACCTAGCTTTCAGCATCTGCCTTGCTCCTCAACCTGCTCTCAACTAGTCCCCTACCAGCTTACCGCTTGAAATAAAGAGATTGCCACATAGCTACACAAGGTTCAGAGCACTCACAGGTCCAGTAAGTCACATGTAAAAGCATTCTTCCTCCCTCCTGCACACCCCCTCTGTCCTTCACACCCCACTCATGGACATGTTTGAAGAAGAACCGCTGGTAGTGAGCAGCCTTTGGAACACCAGCTCTAGAACATCACCACTCAAGCCTTGTGTGATCTCTCCAGAGCTCCAGCCTCTCCACCTCGACATTCCCTTCCTTCAAGGAGCAACCCCCTAAAGGCTACAGAGTGAGCCAAGCTGCACTGGTGAGCAGAGAGGGAAGAGCTTGGCTTTCCCAAGAAAACAGCTCAAGTCTCTACCTACAAAGATCCAAAAGCATCCCTCAGTGTGAGCATGACAGAGCACCCACAACTTCCATGCTGAGGCTGAAGCAGCACAATATGGCACCAACTGAAGTCAGGGGAGTCTCTGTTCTGCAGTTCAATTGTACAGCAGAAAGAGGCTCCATGCTGTGAGAGCTCATAACCACTCATAACAGACCCACTGCCCTGCTCCAGGCTCACACCGTATAACAGAACCTTGCTGTGGTGTTGGTTTCAGCAGTCAATGCAAGGGTTTGAATCAACAGCAAAGCAGCTTCTATTTCCTAGAATGACTGGTTACAGACACTGCAAAGCAGGCTCATGTGGAGCTGTGCTCAGAGCTGCGCTCAGAGCTGCAGAGCTTGCAGGTATGGAGAACAGAGTAAGGGATTTTGTTGCATTTCCTCAAGATGAAACCAGGTGTTCCTCACCACTGGCTTTAGAACAGGAAGATGATGATTAAGACTCTTACAAAAAGTCAGACCAAACTATGGCTGTTCTGTCAGACAGCACCAGCAGAAATAAGTCACCCTGTCCCCTCATGGACTGGATGCCTACAAGTCTCAAAGGTTACTGGGAAAAGGTAGTCAAAAGGGCACAAAGCAGAGCCAGTCTGGTCATCATGAAGCAGCATCCAGCAGCTCGTGCAAAGCCTGAGCTGAAATACTTTGCTCTTCACAACACAAGGTCTCTTACCAGATGCCCCAAAAGCTCAAAAGGTTCACAAGAGCCCAGTAACAGGTTTTCAGTAAAAGTGCTGAGCACCTTCCTCCACTTGACTTAAAGAGCAGTGGTAGAAAGTGCTCGTGGTTGTGCTCTGCACACTTACCCAAGGGTGATTTTGGGCAACCCCGCCGGGTGCTTGTTCTCAAAATGCTTTTGAAATGCAGTTTCCATTTAAGAGGACAGTGGAGTTTTAGATCAACACATGACTCAGTTGCACAGATAGAGCTCAAGGTGTACACACAGATAAAACACACTGATCAGTTTTCAAGCCCAGCACCACCCAAGAGGCTTCCTGATGCAGTTTTCCACCTAGACACAGCAAGCACTGGGCCACCTGGGTGGTGCAATGGCAATAATCACTATCTCAAAGCAAGTCTGAAATGGTGCAAGAGAAGCCCCATTCTGAAGGCCTAACAAGCCACTCAGCTCATCCCTTGCACTAAATAACTCTCTCCACAACTCCTAATCCATAAAAATAAAGAAAGGAATCAGAGCAGCATGCACGTCAAGCAAACAGCACCTGAAGTACAACAGAGCATTAACTAGGAAGCCAGACCCCAACATGCAGCTCCAGTCACGGCAAGAGGGCCAGGCCAGTGGCCTGCACAGGCATTTGTTACTTTGACAACTGTGAGAAACAACTGACAGACACTCAGAACCCAAACTCCTACTGCAGAACAGAAACACGCTTGTAACATGAACATGGAAAATACTTAACATTGATGTGCACCTTCAAAGCTAAATTTTAGTTCCAAAGCTCATTTCAGCTGCAAGCAAACCCAACTAAAGCAAAGACAAGCAAGGGCAGAAGCTCCCACAAAGTTCCCCTAACACAAGCCACAGAGATTCCAGAGTTGAGGAAATGTCCTCCTGATCTGTTCCCAGGCTGCAGCTCTAATCTCTTGATAACACGATGGGTTTCTCATTAAAAATGGCAACTTCAGGGATTAAACAGCTGCCAAATGAATGAGTGGGGAAGCCACTCGGATGTCTTCACTCCTGCTGCTGCCTCCTCACTTGACTCACATCACTGAGCTCTGCCACTCGTGAGGGAAACAGGAAAAAAGCCTTCCCTGGAGGGAGGGTTTGTGGCCTGTGACTTTACACACGCTTACAAGAGCCCAGGCAGCTTAAAGCACCGATGACTACACGACATTTAACATGGAAACGCTACATGATGAATGCAAACTGGGCAGAGAGTGGAGTTCTGAAAGTTGCAGACACAAAACCCATTAAGAAGCTTGGCAGACATTTAAGACTGGGTCATAAGGTAACAGACAGTTACAAAAAGGCAGTATTGAAGCAAACCCAAATAAAAGGCCAAACAAAAGCACCACTACATACTCTGAGGAGACCTTAGAGCAGCTCCAGTGCCTAAAGGGGCTCCAGGAAACCTGGAGAGGGGCTTTGGACAAGGGATGTAGGGACAGGACAAGGGGAATGGCTTTAACCTGCCAGAGGGGACACTGAAATGAACTCTTAAGCAGAAGCTCTTCCCTGTGAGGGTGCTGAGGCGCTGGCACAGGGTACCCAGAGAAGCTGTGGCTGCCCCATCCCTGGCAGTGTTCAAGGCCAGCTTGGACACAGGGGCTTGGAGCAACCGGTCTAGTGGAAGGTGTCCTGTTGCAGGGGGTTGGAAATGGAGAAGCCTTAAGGTCCCTTCCAACACAAACCACTCTGTGATATGATTCCCCTAAAGAAGAATTCCCAAGTCCTCAGTCAAATTCTGATACTGTGGGGTTGAAGCACCGCACGTTTAAGGGCAAGAGCTCTTTGGAAGGTGGCCTCTACAGAACATCCCACAGGGAGACCCCCAGAGCTGACCAGTACCAGAACTGATTTGTAGAGCAATTCCAGGCGTCCTCTACTGCTGCACAGCTTCACCAACGCATCTGGTTTAAGTACATATACAACTTAAGTGCTCACATCTTTCTTTAAAACCAACTACTGTCACAAAAAAACCCTTCTGGGCACCCTTTATATGCTTCAGTCCTGTCATATAAAACAAGCTCGATTTTGCTCCTCTCCCTGTGCATTCCAGGTCTCCTCAAGAGAGTGGGCTTCTAACTACCAAGTGCTCAAACCCCTTCTTCTTGCACTGACGGACTGAACCTCATGCAGGAGTTTAAACAAACACATTCGTGTGTGCCAACAACCAGACTTTTATACCCAAACAACAGACCAACCCCAAAACCCCAAACCACGGTAAAAAGGCATCGCTTTAACCCAAGATTTAAGATCATGACAATAAACGCACTGAGCGCATGAGGCCGCAGCGCTCGGGAGCCTGCTCGAGGAACACCAGCGGGCGCAGAGCTCCCGGGACCAGAGCTCCTTC
>NW_009916448.1:0-1889 GCF_000696875.1 Nestor notabilis | reverse complement strand
GACAACGAGCACGGAGGTCCTTTTTATTTATTATTTATTATTTATTTTATATATTCCGCCCCCCTTGGCTGAGGAAAAGGAATATCACGCTGGATACAGGGAGGCTTATAAACTCTAACACATTTTCTAGAGGTAAATCACCTCAACCATGTGCTTAGTCATAGTTTTTTCTTTCTGATGGACGATCATCGGACTAGATGTCAATACTGTTGTGTTTATTGTGTGATTTGCAATTCCACTACTCGCGCTTCTTTCTTATTTTTAAAATTAAATGTTTCTTTGTCCAGCCCTAAGAAAACATACACTAACCTAAGATTAAAAAGGTACAGCTTATTAAAGATAGGATCTCATTAAAAGAGACAAGAAAATAGAAACTGAAACATGATAAGGTCATATAATATATTCTGAGTCTGAGCTCTATGAGCACAGAAGGTGTTTAAAACTTTATCATTTCTCTGTGACTGCTTTTGCACGCATATGGTATAAAATGAACAAAGTGGTCACTTTATTTAACTGTACATACATATAGACATATGTGTACATATAACTCCCCCCGAAGAGAGCTCTGACACCTGTTGTAAGCTCCAAAACAGGAGATCACACTGCAAATGCTTTCTGCGTTTTTGTTTTGTTTTTAATGATAAATACTCTTCTCAGACAAAACAGCTACAGGAAAACTTTATTAAGAAGCCTCCTACGAATGTGTCCTCGAGGTTGAATTAATCTTCGGCTAGGACGAGAAAACGTGTCAGATTCGGCCCATGTTTCCCAAGCCGGACACCTTCGAGGAGACCTCTAGCAACCTTTTCGCTGTTTATTAAATTCTGTGGAAACTAGTTCAGGGAATTTGCTTGGGTTTATTTTTATTTGCTGAGTAGCGGGACGCAAAGCGTGGTGATTTAAATGGCTTGCAGGGAGAGTCAGGAGGAAAATACCATCTTCTCCTTCGCCGAAGCAAGGAATAACTGGGGGCTTTTTCCTCGGCTTTTCCACATCCAGCCCACGAAGTGCACGCCGGCTGCTCAGCCCGGCTGTCCCCCAGCCGGGATTGCACCCCCATACGCGGTGCCCGCTAAGCACCCGCACCCCGAGCCCGGGACTGGTGACACTACCACCCCTAGCCGGTAGCGCGTAATGTGTGTTGGGGGGAGAAACGGCCCTAATTGTTTTCCCTGCAGATGTTGTCCTGGTATTTAAAGGACTAAATCTCAGCTTCCAAGCACACAGCTGGGGTATGTTGTATCCTATCAATTCATAACAAGAAGGCATTCTGGAAAGGCTCGTAAGGATATTTATTTTAAAATATGTGCTGAAAAGATATATGCCAGGGGGAGGGGGGACAGGGTTGGGTGTCTCGAGTTTTGTTTCTGAGCCAAAATGGCACAGTTCGAGTTGTGAACAAATGGCTTCCAGAGAATAATTCTTTTCTTTTTCTTTTCCCTGCAAGAAGTTCGTTTGAAGTTCCCGGAGTTTAAAATGTTAAATAGTATTAATACCAAAAAGAATACTTCTGGGCTTCTTGTTTTAATTTGGGAGGGCTGGCATGTGTGGTTTCTTCCTTCCTTTTCTCTTTTCTTTTCTTTTCTTTTCTTTTCTTTTCTTTTCTTTTCTTTTCTTTTCTTTTCTTTTCTTTTCTTTTCTTTTCTTTTCTTTTCTTTTCTTTTCTTTTCTTTTCTTTTCTTTTCTTTTCTTTTCTTTTCTTTTCTTTTCTTTTCTTTTCTTTTCTTTTCTTTTCTTTTCTTTTCTTTTCTTTTCTTTTCTTTTCTTTTCTTTTCTTTTCTTTTCTTTTCTTTTCTTTTCTTTTCTTTTCTTTTCTTTTCTTTTCTTTTCTTTTCTTTTCTTTTCTTTTCTTTTCTTTTCTTTTCTTTTCTTTTCTTTTCTTTTCTTTT
>NW_009916447.1:17645-23130 GCF_000696875.1 Nestor notabilis | reverse complement strand
ATAAAATATAAATATTTTTAAATATTTAAGGTCACCTACCAGTGTACTGATTTGTACAGTTACATTCAGTATCTGAAATACTTCATGCAATAAACATTTCTTGAGCAGAGAAACCAGAAGATCATTCAGTACTTGAAAAGCAAAATCCACACCAGGAGTAACTTCTTTGTAATATTTCACAAATATTTGGACTGAAAAAGCAATTAAATTAATTTAACTTTAGCCCATTGGCTAAGCTGATGCTAAATACTCAAACAAGTTATTTCCTTAAATTTTAAATGCAGTGTAACAACCCTTAATTACACAGGATATTATGGGACAGCAATAGGGAGAAAAATGGGTGAAAGGATCCAGTTTGAATAGTTAACCAGTGTTAACCTTACTAGACCCAGACTGACTGTTCTGAAACATGTCATGTCACTGAACTGAACACCATAAGCCCTTTAGGTTTCAAGAAAGCTCAGCTAATTTGGTATAGCACCAGAATAATGCACAAAACCAGGTTAGATTTGGTAAGCGCATCAAGGTAGTAAGGCCT
Source organism: Nestor notabilis (assembly GCF_000696875.1). Classification (NCBI taxonomy): domain Eukaryota; kingdom Metazoa; phylum Chordata; class Aves; order Psittaciformes; family Psittacidae; genus Nestor; species Nestor notabilis. The sequence goes on along the minus strand of NW_009916447.1, from coordinate 22,592 downwards.
TTCCAGACATGAAGTTTTAGAAAGTGAAGTGCAGTGTTACCATGGTGGATGGTCTTACAACCTGTTCCAGTGATAGCCTTGGTAGAGATGAACTGTGTAGCCTGCTGGTACCCAGTGTTACTTGCATTTAAAATGCTTGGTATTTCAGCATGGGAACATACTACACAGAGTGTGACTGGATCCTATGTTCACATTGTGCTATGCTCTAATAAGCTTTCAAAAACTTAAGACTGCTTAGGACAGGTACAAAGGGAATGACAGACCAGACTGAAATTCAGCCCTTTGTGACTGAACTCAAAAGCTCACATGGATCTGGATCAACTACAGTCCCTAAAATGTGTTAATCATAGTTGTTTGCATGTAAGGTAATGTGAAAGGACTAAATTAAAGCTGTCTGGGTGCGCTTCATTTCAAGAGCTTAATTCTAAAGTTTTTGGATTTGTGATGTTTGGCCAGAGCGTTCAAAGGCACCTTAACAAAACTTTTGTTCTGTTAAATCTCCTCCCTGCCCCAGTTACTCATTTCTGCTCTCAAGTCTAGTTCCATTCAGGCTAAATTAATTTTCTGTGGAAGTAAGATTTGTAACAACCTCACGAGATAACTGTGTATCTAAATACCTAGCTTCAATGAGCAAATGGGACATGAGAACATGTGGATTGAATGTATTCCTTCAAGATCAGCATTTCTTACTGTTGAAGTGGCACCCATTTCTCTCTTGAGAATCTATTCAATTTCCTTTCAATAAGCTAAGCATCGAAGATGCATCAAAAGCTGCTACTACATCATACCTGCACGTTTTAGAAGGCCTGATTCTTTGATAGTGATGTATGTCCTAAGTATTGTCATGCAAACCTAGAAAAAGGGGGAAAAATCCACAGTAAAATGTTACTTCAGTTTATGCCAAACAAAAGAACTGTTGACAAACATAAGATCTATAAGGAAACGAACTTTACATTGCTTCTGTTTAATCCACACATGCTGACAAATGGTGTAAGAAAGTAATCTAATCTGTAGGCAAAGGCACTGTCAAAAGGTCAGTGAATCAAATAGAAAAATAATGTAGATGAAAAGTTTGAAAAAGGAGCTGCTTGGACCACAGCTCACAGCAAACAAAAAAAAGAGTTAGAATATACGGTTACTTTGGAATTAGTATAGATGTGGCATATTGTAAGCAGAGAGAGAACAGGAGACAAAAAGGTGAAAGTGAAAACAGCATAAACAAAAATTAATCGATGTACCAACTAAGAAGTAATAAATCATCTAGAAATGAAGTTGGTAACACAGGCACGAAAAATTACTCATAAGGACATAAAAGAAAAAACTCACAATTAACTCGATTTAATGGACCATTTCACCCCAGCCCCACTTGATTAAAAAGTAATCTACACCTGGATATTTTAATATGTTATTTGGCATTGGGACATTCTTGGCTTAACATCTTAAGCTGTTGGCTTTGTGATACTTACACATTTTGTTCTATCTCTGTAGATGAAGAAATAAAGACTACCGGGGTTAAATCTTAGAATGCCAAGTTAGGAAAAAAACCTCCACCCACCCACACTTCTAGAACATTTACAATCTTTCTAAACAACAGTATGAATGGATCATATTTAACACTATTTTATGAAATAATGAAAAATCAAGAGACAGCAAATGCCTTAATTTAGTAGTCATGTTATGACAGAACTGAGTTGGGTTTATTTTTACATGCAACTTCAAAATCAGACAGGATCCACTCACAGAGTCTGTTACACAGCAAATGAGTTATCATCAAAGCAGAAGATCCTGGCTTGTTGCCAAGACATCTTTCCTTTTTTAAGACCATTAACCTGTTCAGAAAACAAAGATTCTATGTACATGTAAGCATGTTGAAAGTAAATAATGTTTACTGTTTTCATTTTGAAATGTCATAATGTTGTCAAACTATAGTCTAAGATATACCTTTCAGAAAATCATCATTAATATATATGCAGTGTCACTTGGCAATGGATTAACTCATTTAATCCAAACCTACAATCCCAGGTGGCTGAGGGCATTTCCAAAACAAACTTTAGCACATGCTTACAGTATGTAAATCAGTTTGCTTTCTTTTGGAATGTGTTTTCCTCCTTCTTTGGACTGACTCCCAAAAAAAGCCAAGATTGCATCTGGAGCTCTGATTGTTCCAAGTATTAGTGAAATTGCTTGGAAAATCCAGTTGTAGTAATATTTAATCATGGGACATGTTACATTACATTTATAAAAGAAAGCAAATGTGTTATTCATTTACAGCTTCTCTAGGAGGCTTCAGCTAATTTAGCTGTTTCTATTTTAAAAGGTGTAATGAACCTACAGAGCATGTAAAAATGTGAGAATCTCTAACAGATTTCAAATTAAGGTACATGAAAAAAACAATTCTTATTTTCAAAAGGTGGTATAGATGACACTCTTCTGTCACCTATCAGTTGATTCCACAACTCATTTAACATGACAGTTTAATAAAAAGCATAATAAAGGGCTGTGTATCTTATACAAGCAACTGACTACGCAGTAAACCACGGTTCTACTGCAGTGACACAGAGGTGCTCCAATCAGAAGAACAAGCACCAGATTTTACGAAATCCTCCAGCATTCCCCAGTCAGTGCGCACTCTAACGTTTAAAAAAGGGGGAAAACCCATGCTGCAGCCTATTGCTTAGTGAGCTCAAAACCAGGATCCTTCTTACAAGAGATTCTGTTTAAGAACCCTGTGGCATCTTTGATACATGCACCGTATGTTAAATGTGGCTGAAACTGACCAACAGGTTAAAAAATTATTTAAAGGCAGTTAGAGACAGTAATAAAAGGACAGTGCAACTTTTAAGTCTCATTTTATTAGGAAGCCAGATTAAAAAAACAAAACCAAATTAATCAAACAAAGCCCCACCCAACCACCTAAAACCCAAACAAAAAACCCCCAAACAAATCACAACAGAAACATACACCCATGGCCCTTAAGTTGCAAGATGACATTAATGAAGACGGAAATCTTCCTAATTATATCCTGTTTGTTTCCAATTAGAGGTTCAAGAAGTCACAAAAAGTAAACATTTCTTTTGTGGATATGAGTCCAAAAAGGTTAATGAGTAAGGTGCACAAAGCTGAAGTAAAATCCAAGAAATACAATTTGCATGAAGACGTGTTTTCAAACCACTTATTTAACTGCACAATTATTATCTATGCTATAGTCTGAAGTATCATTCAAGCCAAACTGCATTTCCTGTCATTTCAATTTATGTCCACTGTCTCTTACTCTTTGACTGGGCACCATTGACAAGAATCTGGTTTCATCTTCTTTACCTCCCTTGCCCCTATCAGATACTGATACACATTAAGATACCCCTCCCTTTAAATACTTTGGGAAGTACTTAAAACACAGTCCTACTACTAGTTTTGTTTACTTTGCTTAATACAAAAGAGATTTCACTGTTTAAAATTAAAGGCATCTTTAAAAAAAAAAACCAAACAAAACCTAGTAACTTGTAGAATCTGCTGAGCTCAAGAGTGTGCTAACTTTCAAAACATACATTTTTATGAATGAAATCACTGCTGTGTTGTGTGATCAGCCACAGCTGTGAAGAGTGAAATTCTATTAAGTTATGCCTTAAAACATCAAACAGTTACTTAATGAAAAGGAAGGGATATCCATTATGGGGAAAGGTACTTCTCTCTGAAAATTCCTGTAACAATCACCACTGAAAACACAGTACTAAGGAAGTGGTCTGCATAACAGGTCCTGAAGAGACTTATTTCGCCTGCATTTGATGAAGACATTGTTGCTGCTTTACCTCTCTTCCATTTATGTACTTTGGTGCCACCATGAGGTGCTTGGCCTACTATAGTTTTTAAGTGGACAGTTCTAAACCAAACAGACAAAACAAACCCACCCCAAAGTACACTTCCGACTACCAAGAAAGTCAGGCTAGGTTTGGTGGGCAGAACATCAAGTGTGTTGGACTGCCACACCACAAGTAAAGTAAAATGGAAGGGATTTTTAATAGTTTTAGGCAAATAATTCCTTAATGTGTCTGTATATAACGAATCATCGTAATTCATACAGACTAGCTGAAAATTAATGATATTCTCTACAGCCTTCACAATTGAGTAAAGGGGAAAATGCCTCATACAGAATTAATGTTAAATGATCTTAGTATTTTTAATCCATCATAAAAGTTTTCAAAGGGGTTACAAAGCACTAGAAAAAGAGCTGTTTTTTGAGACTTAGAAAAGAAAAAAGAAAACATTAAGAACAATAAAACCAAATTACACTGATTTATTTTACGAAAGTATATTCAAGATATCAAGGAGATGGGTAAACTTCGTTAGATGCTACTTTTTAAAAAGTATTTATGTCTAACAGGTTCACGAGAAGTTATTTTTTACGTTTTGCTTGTGTAATTTTGATAAAAAAATTACACAATGATAAAATTGTACTTATACCAATAAGATGGTAGATGAGAAATAGATCTTGAGAGACCTTATGAGGAAAAGTTTAGGCATTTGTCTTTGTTTAGTTGTTTTATTACTTCTGAGTGATTTACAGAACCATCTAAGTCTTGGTTTCATACAGCCAATTCCAAGATCTTACTACATGACAGCACACTTAGCTTGACTTACACAGTTCTAAGTATTACAGAGTCATAATTTCTTTGTTAAATGGTTTGAAAACACACCTACTTTGACCATCACTGGATAAATATTTTTGCTTGTAAATATCATGAGAATTACTGTTACATTTAAGGAGATTACAGCACCTTTAAACAAACATGCTGCTGTTGCACAAAACTTGCAGAAAGTAATACACCATAGATGGCTTTTGACTTTACATACAAAGTCTGGGTTTGCTTACAGGTGTCCAGTGGTTGGGATAGAAATGTCTCAGAATCTCCCCATTCTACTACTCTGTTTGTACAGCCTAATACTTACTCT
>NW_009916447.1:8753-17615 GCF_000696875.1 Nestor notabilis | reverse complement strand
AAAACCTATCTTAAAAAAAAAAAAAAAAAAAAAAAAAAAGAACTTGAGAGGCAGAATTTCTGAATGTTTTTTTGATCCATCGATCTCTGAAATTTACTCCCTTCCCACATATAAAGGAGAACAAAGGAGATGTTGTTTTGCATTTAAAAGGTGTTCATGCTTACAGTCTGTCCTTTCTTTAATAAAGCTCTTTACCTTTTCATCTCCTTGTTCAGGAACGTGCCAAAACCAACATTTTGCTCTTTCACACCCCCGCAAAGTCATGAAATAATATCTGCAATATTTACGGGGCAGTTCAATCATCTCGAGGATCTGCTGGACTGAATGAGAAGCCTAAAATAAAATGAAATTAAAAAAGGCAGAAAAACCAACAGACTATCTTTTTGAAAGCAAACACACTGATTTCCTTGAGAATTTCAAAATAGGTACAAATTATAAACAAATGCAAAAAATATGTGATCTACAATTAAACCTTTGAAACAACCCTCATCTGCGTACTGTATCTGAGCATTTAAAAGCAGACCAAGATCAATCCCTTGTCATGTGTTAGTGTCCAACAGAACAAAAATCTGTCTTGAAGACCACAGAGAGAATGCAAGAACTGCCAAATGACACAGAGTAGAAAGGAGGAAGAAACATGACAAACTTCTGCATGCTCTGGATAAGAGTCTGAGGATTCTGGGGCATCAACTTTCTTTACCATTTTTCAGTGCCCAGCATAATGGATAATGCAGTCTGTCTGAAATGTGATAAACCTTGTCTGCTTTTCAGTTCCACAAAAACAAGAAGGCAAAAAACATTATTTGACTTTAAGCTGGAACTAGAAATCTACGAAACTTGATTGTGAATAGCTGTCCCCTCATCACTGATTTTGTTCTCAGAAATTGTACTTACTCAGTGATAACATCTTTAGAGGAGTAGAAACATAAACTTACATAGATTCCTAATTTCTGACTAGATACATGGAGAGTTGTCTGAATATCCGTAACAAAATTTGTGCCAAAGGATCATTAAGGATTTAACAACTCACAACTGCATTTTTTTCCACCTTCCATGGCTCAAAATCTCCAGAATTTTGCAATGGCAGTAAAAGACTTTTTCCTGAAAATCTGTAATCTAAAAATTAGGATGAGGGCAATAAATGGATCATGTAATAACATAAATCATACTGAAACCACTCTCATTTATCTTTATTTCCCTTAGATTTATAGTCTGTTCAAGTCATAGCAATGATTAATGAAAATTTGATTAATACAATCTAAAGCCAATAATTTAAGTTATAGTTTCCTTAATTATCCTAAAATCAAGACTTTACACAAACTTCAAGAGTAAACACATTTAAATTAAAAACTCTGCATCTTTATCCAAGGTTTCTAATCTCACTTACAGAGAGAAGGAAAGAAATGGAATTAAAATACCCAAAGTTTTCATTTCAAAAGGAGAAAAAGCCATAACCAAACCCACTTTATCAGTCATCTTCGCATTCCCACATCACTAGCCATAAATTTAAACTACTTTTCCAAAACTGAAACAAAATCTTTCATACTCTGTTTTAAGCAGTGCGGTATCAAGCTTAAGCCCAATGTAAGTTACTGATTTCTTAACTGTAAAACTTGGGTTTAGAATTATTACTGATAACATTTCTCTTTCTCTGAAAAATAAAGTGCTAATGGAAGATAAAAGTTAAAATTTTTAACTCCACATCTATAGAGAAACAAGAGCTTCTAAATGCCTTGCTTTCTAGGGTTCCCATCTGGCCCCTTCAAAGAACAGGGTATTCAAAAGACAGGGCGTGCTTAGCACTTTCTGTCAAGCTATAGTTACTAAAGAGCATACAATGATGGTGCATGTTCTACTACAGACTTGCACTAGGTACGTGGCTCTTAATCTGCATGGCTTTCTAAAGAGGTAGGCTAGCACAGGACAGGAAGGAGAAATATCATGTAGAACAATTAAATACCTAAATGTCAGGTACTGTCACAGCTGTATAACTTCGTGCAGCGATGGTGGACAATTTAGTGAATTCAAGACTGGATGAATTTAGTGACAGGAAAAGGACCAAGGAAAGAGTCAGCCACTAGCTGCAGAACAATGCCACTGGGAACTTGAGCTTAGAGGTCTTTCCTTCAGATTCTTGCCACCCCCATGGCACAGAGTTTCTGACCAAGTCTTTTCAAGTTTGTAGTCTTGCTGCCAATTGCATGTCAAATTTGTAGGGAAGTAGGCACTAAAGTGAACTAGCCAATCCTGTCTGCACAGTTCTGGGGGGGAAGAGGTTGTTTCACCCTCTCCTAGCACAGAAACTCTTGCTTTGGCAACAATTTCAAATGACTTTAAGAAGGAAGATTTAGAAGAACTCTTCATAAGGTGTATACACTTTTAAGGTCAAAGACATAAGCAATTTCAAACTACTGCATTCTAGAGACATATTTCACAGTTGCTTTTTATAGCATCTATGTTTCTTGCACTTCTTGAAAATATTATTAGACATGATGATAAGGTTGTTCTACAAGATGAGACCAGCAGTATAATTAGAAACTAAGCAAGAACCTCTGCCACTGAGCTCAATTCTGGAAATCCATGTTTACAAACATTCATATTAACCAATAATTCTAAAAACATTAATTCCCAAAACAGCTTTTGCAAAGAAACAGCATATAGTATCTATCCATAAGCAATCAATTCCTGGTTTTCTCTATCTTGTACACCAAATAAAACTATGCTTTTATGTAAGGTGAAACGTTAGAGCTGTTCTGTGCAGAGAAAAAGAGAACGAAACTTCGACTGCAGTTCCATTAAATTATTACTTCTCTGGTGGCAGCCATACTTTTAAGAAGTACTTGTCCCAGGTGTGAAATATACCAGGTTAAAATTAAGTACTGCTTATTAAATTTAGGATAATTTCCTTGATCCACTCTAGTGAATGTCTTGCAAACATGTGAACTGGCATAAACAACTAAGTTCTGACCTTTGGCAAGCTGGGCAAATCCCTTAACCAAGTTTTGCCTACAGATAACAACCAATCAAGAAAATCTGCAGTCACGTTCCCTATACCATTCAAGTATCAGAGAACCATAAATACCATAAGAGAACAACTGCTATTTGACCCTACCAAATAGGATCCTGCTAAAAAACCTGCCCCAACCCCAAAAACCTGACTAACCTGTCATGTGAGAGCTTTCTGCTTCTATGTATGCAAACTAAAACAAACTCCAGCCAGTGCCTTCAGCAACTGAAGAAATTCCTTAAGATTTTACAGGTAAATAAAACACACATAAAAATAAATTCTGGAGGGTTCACCAAAACAGCATACGATACCATTTGTCCGGGGTTCCATCTCTGTAGTTTCACTGAGGACATTTATTTTCGGGGCAGGCAATGGCAATCCTGATAGCAATCCACAGTTCACAAGGTCTTTGTATTTACAGTCACTGCTGAGTATTAAAAACCGAAACTTTGTTTAACCAAATTAAACAGGTGCTTCTCCCATTACTAAGCAACTAAAAAGGGAGAACAAGCACATAAAAGTTGAGAATGTCTTCAACAATTTACATAACACTTCAAAACTTGCTGTAAATTTAAATAGCTAGCAGTCCCAACAACTTTACTTTCATTACTCTGATTGCATGGTCCAATCTGATTATGATTTTAGCTGGGATTATTCTGTCCTTAAGTGGAACTATATGAAATTCAATAAATAAGTAGAAAAGGCACCCGTGAACAACATCTATTCTTTTTGCATTGTGCTGACAGGAAGACTGAGATGATTTCTGTCACCTCTAAAGAAGCATCTACTTTTCAGTAGCCTGTTATGTAATATCTGTCAAAGTAATCCACAAAGCTTTTGAAATCACATTTGAAGAGCCAGCTGTTTTCTTTCCTAATAACTGGCTCTACTTGGCAGAAGATTTAGGTGATTTCAAAGGCAACTCCAATTAAAAACTGTTCTGCCTTTGACTATTTCCAAATATGTACATTCCAGATAATTAAACAACTAAAATGTGATGTTTTCTGAAACAAGCTACAAATATTGCTAGCTAAATGCTTAGTGATCTCTTTCTTATTTGTAAATAAAGCTACAGAAAAAAATAATCCCCTTTCATACGATCCTCCTCCTCCTTCAATTAAGAATCTAGGTTCAGTACAAATGACACTTCAGCTTGCTTGCTGTTTGGAGACAGAAGCTGATTTGCTATCCCCTGTGAGGGCAAATTCTACCTATTTAATACTTCCCAAAGCCAGGATAAGCAAAATCTTTCCTAAATTGCAGGCTAGTTTTAATAGAGTTTGAAATAAAAATGCTACAGCAGAGAAGAATAAATTCTACCTAATAAACCAAAATTCGTTATTTTTATTCTAGTTATTATATTATGCAAGTCTCCAGAGGAAGAAAATAGAAAACTACATCTGCTGATTTAGTTAATCAGAACTTTCAAGTCACCATGAAATTTTTTTTAATGCTTCCTTGTGATGCCAGCCTCAGATCTGACACAACAGGATTTTCATAGCACCTTACCTTCAGGACAACAACCTCGGCTCTCTCTTTAATCTAGACAAGAAACTACATGCAATTTTGTGAGGAACTGTAAATTTTAAAGCTCTACAATCAACTTCCTTTTTCTAAGGAAGAGCATTATTAGAAGTGGAGTTTGCTAAATAAGAACAGTAACTATATTTTCTTCTAGATGAAACTTTGCAATGGCAACATTTTTTGAGTCAAACTAGAGGAAATAGTTTGACTCCAAATGAAAGAATAGGTAAATGCCTCTTCTGTAACTGCAGAGTACACTGCATTTCAACTAAGGAAGTAATGCAGTATCACTTGCACATATTTTATCTAGCATAGTCTACTTTCCTATAGTATAAAGAACTATTTATGCTACTAAGGTAAATTTATAGGGGTATTTTACCAGAAGGAAGAGGTTGGAGCTCTCTAGTGGATTAATGAAAAGATGCAATATTCTCTATGTAACCAAATTCTGGTACACTTCAAGTCTGTTACTGGAATCTAACTGGTGCTGGAAAAAAGCAATACCCTCTTCTATACCAGCTAAGGTTTCTTGATTATTGTGAAAATGACTCTGAAATACCTGTTATTTCTCTTCTCATTATTTCAGGATTACATCACTTAAGTATACTTTTTCTACAAAGTCTTACTCTGCTTGATTTTTAGGCTGATGTTGAATGTAAGTTTCTTAGTCTGACACTTTAAGTTGTACGTGCAACAAACACTGTAAGCACAGCTTGAAGCTAGCAGAACAGCAAAGCACATGCTTTACTCCACATGCCATGTTTTTAAGCGCCTTTTTCTATTGCTGTTCAAATATCTGTCAGCCTGAATTTGAATGAGATCTTTCAATTCTTTCAGTAGTTTAGGGAGTCCCAAGAGGCAGAAAAGAAAGCTGAATGTTTCAACTGATTTATTTTTTTTCTAAAGTTCTGTAAGTGCTATTGTGGCTGGAGATGCATCTTATGCCAGACTCACATTGAGATGCCAAAGCAAGACACTGGCATAAAGTGTGTATTTCATCACCAGCCAGAGGACAAAATAACCTCTATTGTCCTGTCAGGTTACAACTATACTTGTCTTGTACTTTGCACAGTGAAATTATATTATTTCACATATGTATTTTCTTCATCACATAGTCACAATAATACAGAAAAACTGAATTAAAATGCTGATAGTGTTTCAGGAAAAACATCACATTTCATTTGTACAGTAACTGGGGAAAATCACAGTTTACATGAAGAACACAGTATATATACCTTTTTTCAGCTTCACCTTCTTTTTCTTCTTTAACTTCAGGCACTCCATCTGCAAACCTGAACTGTGAAGATATTTAAAATGTACTTTCAGATACAGCAAAGCACTACAAAGCCTCTTATACTTTACACTATAGACTTCAAACTGTTAGTGATCATTGGGAAGTGTGATAATATAGTCTTGACCGTAACAACTGTAATTTGGATGGTAGAGTTACTCTTACACCATCTTTTTAAATGGTGTAAGACTGACATTATATGGTGTAAATGGTGTAAAACCACTGCTATTATACCTTGTAATCCTTAAAACGGTGATTTTTAATTGCAAAAAAGGTGACACAATTGTCTTGTCTTTGTTCCCACCAGTAGTTCCAGCAATTTTTAGGCCCACTGCCCCATTTTAACTGTGCCTGAGAGATGTGTAGAAACCCACAAAAAACGTTCCACCCAGTTTAGTGAAAATTTAAAGCTGTATTGAGGAGAAATCTAAGGCTTTTTCTCAGCTGTGTACCATGGCATATAGGTAAAAAAATCCCCAAATATATGGAGAAAAAAGACAGAACCTAACATATTTGGATATGAAAATTTGAAGGGACTGATACAGAACAAAGTCATGGAATCCTGGCTTTGTTTTGTCTGTTATTCATGAAGTAACTTGAATTTCACAAATTTATGACAGCCAAATAATTAGAGATGGACATGCTCTCAGTGGATTTCCGAAATTTAGTTTACCACTTCCTCAAAAATTTTTAGGGTTTTCTCCATGGTTCAGTTTTTGTCCTTCTCACAGTATTATTAGCTGGAAAAAACATCACCTCCCCCCCGCGAATCACCACAAACAACAGAATACCTGCAACAAGTGTTCTGCAACTGCCCTCCCACCCCACATCTGCAAAGCTAATTTTCCATCCACATACAGGAACAGCTTTAGGGCTATATTAGTATTTTGTGGGTTAAGTTTGGTAAAGTTTGGGGTTTGGGTAATATTAGTTGCACTTATTTACCTTTGCCCAACACAGCACAGAAACGAAAGCATTACAACACTGATTTTACAAAGCCACAACACTATGAATTAGCCCCAGGGACTGACCTGGAAGTCCTGCAACAAGTACTACACCTCCACTAACCTATTCTATTGAGAGACCCTTTTACCCTCCCTAAGAGATCAGGGAACAAAACGGCACGGTACACTTTGTGAATGAGATGTCAGCAGCCCCAGTTCCATTTGCTGAAGGAAATGTTTCTATTCTGCTTTTAAATAATGATATTGCCAGGGAAACTGATTCCCTACTGTTTGATTACCTTATCCATCACTTACCAGTTTTTAGCCATGTGAATTTTACAGTTTAACTTATCCAGTTAAAACCATTATCCACTCTTCAAGGAGTGGAAAACAGTAAATGCTATCAGCAGCTATGTCTGAGTGGCAGCAAGCTGTAAATTCTAATCCATTATAAAAGAAGTAAATAGAATAAAACTTCAAGTCTTAAAAGACCTAGACTTATCATCTACAGGAAGGAAGACAGAGAGAGTAGAAAGGTCAGATAAAGTCACTGAGCATGAAAATGGTTTAATGTTCCCTCTGAACTGCCAGGAAGTCAGTATGTTAATGTAATGACTCTTCTGCCCAAGTAATGAGCCACAGGATGATCTTCCTCGGATGTATGATGGCTGTGCAGCTCCCCAGCTTTCCAACAACATGCCATCCTTCTGAGACAGCGTGGTGAGAAGCATTTAACACAAACTTTTAAAACTAGTTATGTTATGTAAAAATGTCACATATGCACAGTAGTACTCCTAGGTGTTCCCTGGAACAGGAATTTTCATACAATTGGTAATAGAGTTACTGTAATAACTGATATAACTATCTTGGTTTTTTTCAAATTTGAAAATGGGTTATTAGTGACAATGCAAAAAAACCCCAAATTCTGTCAAGCAAAACTTACATTGTCAATAGCACAGCAACCTGTGAAGCACTAATATTCTTTCTATTACAGGAAATTAAAAAATTTTGTTGATAAACCAGCATTAGTAATTAAAATTATCCAACTACATGGACTATAATTTCTTAAACTACTTAGTGACAGAAAACATGATTTCTCAGTACCTTTTCATCCATGTCAAAACTCTTCAGAAATTCATCTAGTTCTCTTGGTTGCCCATCTTCAAGAAAGCCCTCATTAACACCTGTAACACTTCCAAGAGGACTGCTTTCTCTGGAGGAGTTGTGGGTTTTAGTCTCCTTAGCTGAAAATGTATAAACACATTACTTTGTGTTTCCCAAGCTACAAGACAACAAAACTTTATTTCCTAAATATTAAAAAGCCTTAATACTAATTAGATTTAGGAAATCCTAGGACTTCCTGAATGTGCAATTTACATCTAAAATTATTTCACCTTTAAAGCACAAACCATTTCAAATACATATTAAATTGAATCTGCAATTAAAATTCTATCCAAGCTGTAGAACAGCTTCATTTATATAATATTGAATTCAGTATTTTAGAATAAATTCAGTCAAGCTTTGTTATTAAGACACAGCCAAAGATATGTGTGGTAATTTCCTAAGCAAATAAAGACTTAGTCCTTGCTGCAGAAGGGCGTAAGTTAACTGTAATGACATGAAGCAGCCCTGTGGCCAGGAGGTTGAGGGAGGGGATTCTCCCCCTCTACTCTGCTCCTGTGAGACCGAACCTGGAGTACTGTGTGCAGTTCTGGGGCACCCAACACAAGACGGACATGGAGCTGTTGGAGCAAACCCAGAGGGGGCCATGAAGATTATCAGAGGGCTGGAGCACCTCTGCTATGAAGACAGGCTGAGAAAGCTGGGTTTGTTCAGCCTGGACAAGAGAAGGCTCAGGGGAGACCTTATATCAGTCTTCCCATACCTAAAGGGGGACTACAAGAAATCTGGAAAAGGACTTTTTACAGGGACATGTAGTGACAGGATAAGGGGGAATGGCTGAAAGAGGAGAGATTTACATTAGGTATTTGGAAGAAATTCTTTAGTGTGAGGGTGCTGAGGCACTGGTACAAGTTGCCTCAAGCAACAAGCAGCTGTGGCTGGCCCATCTCTGGTAGTGTTTAAAGCCAGGGTGG
>NW_009916447.1:0-8681 GCF_000696875.1 Nestor notabilis | reverse complement strand
ATGGGGGAGGGCGTCCCTGCCTATGGCAGGGGGTTGGAACTGGATGATCCTGAAGGTCCCTCCCAACCCAACCCATTCTGTGATTCTATGAACTAAATACAGAAACTCCAAATTCTAGTAATACAGTAAACACGAGACTTCAGTGTCATGAAATTTCAGCACCTTCTGCAGATGCCACAGGAAATGAACAGAAATTAACTGCAGCTTTCTGGAGCAACTGTTTACGTACAATGGAAGAGCTCTGCATAGAGAAGATATTCACTGTTTCATTGGATCACATGAATAAATTTCCACTGCACCACACTGTGCAGATACAGGACGAATCAGATTCTTATTGGAAGGGCTTTAATCTTATAGTCACTGGTCTCTGTATAACCAGCAATACAAGGCACATCTGCTTGAAGACAATGTATGTAAGATTTCCACTTGACAGATGAAAAGGATTGACATCATCCAGAATACCTTAACTGTAGTATTTGTTGCCCTTCTTAGACTGTGAATCCCCTGAGACAAGAAGCCATGATCTCACTACATAACATAAGACACCAAAGCAGTAATACATATACCTAAATAAATACGTAAATTGTGGGTAATTACCAAAACCAAGCACCTTTCTTTTGTTCTGTGCAGGTCTTTTAAAAAAGTCATATATCAAACATAAGCTACTACGTGCATTATTAATCTAAGAGTATGATGTGATCGTTAGCTTCTCGGATCTGGGAAGAAGGACATACTTAAAACTTTTTCTTTATTTTAAGCACCACAAAAGACCCAAAGGCTTTTAGCCTTCATTAGAACATGAGGCAAAACAACAGTCCAAGAAAATGCAGCAGTTACTAAATAGTACAGGACTTGTTGCCAGGCCTCTTTTCAATCACCTCAGTACTGCACATACCATGGTGCAGGTCCCTCTGCCTCTTTGCATGGCCATAGGCCTAATTATGTACTTCCTCCCTACTCATCCTCAGGGAACTTGAGTCTATTTCTTGGTGTCCGAGTTCTTACACCCTCATTACCTTTTATTTTGCCTTCTTATCACTGAAGCCTGGAACTTTCTTTCCCCCAAATAGTTACTATTCACTCCTTTTCCTCCAGGAGGCTACATCTGCCCAAACCACTCACTCTTTCTACATGGAAAGTATTTCTTTCTACATGAACACATTAATATAAAAACCAGCACAAGACATACTGTCACAGACACTTTTCAAGCCTGCAACAAAACCAATACATAATGGCAGAGTGCCAGACTAACAGCAAGCTGAAAAACTGACACCAGAAAGGGGAACACCAAGAATCTTCAAAACCAGAATCAGCACACGGTGCCCTCTCCAGTGTGTTAGTTTTCTTCTCCTGTTCCTTCAACCTATCTAAAAGAAACTTCCACATCAGACATACTTTGCATAGTAGGTCTGTATGCAAGCTGTAGAAAACAAACCAAATCACATTCAGATGCTGCCTCTTGGACTGTTCTGCTTAAAATAGGAAGAAAAAAAACCCAAAACAACTCAGAAGTATCCTCCTCTAAAAAAAAAAAGCATTCTTAAAAAAACTGAACACTGTCAGAAGAATGGGTGTAGCATCTGCAAAAACCAGAAGTACAACCTGTAAAAAAATCCCTATTTTAAAATTCTGTCTGCTGATAAAGACAAGAGAACAACAACGAGAGATTGTGAGTCAGCCTCCAAAGCAGTATCACAGTAGTCAGTGTCTTACTATCAAAAAACAACCAAAACCCAGTACTATCAACAGACAAGTACTAAAGAGAAGCAGATGTTCCCTGAAAGACTCAGGTTTGCACCACTTCAAAAGACATCCATTTTATATGCATTAGGAAACAAAGTGCTGTTCCAATAAAAAGGTATTACTGAAATGACAAATTCCCATTTTATGTGAAAAGTAGAAAGCCCTGGTTTTGCGACTGAATACCTCTGTGGTTACTCTCTTCTCTTGATTATGCATTCAAAAATCTCCAAAGACTCTTACCTTTTCGCATCCAATCACAGGAAATTTCAGTATCATCTGACATTCCAGATTCCTGTATGGTAATGTGTCTGTTTTGGAACAAAAGTGTATTTAAGATTTCCATCTTGCACAAAAGCAGTATTAATCTCACAAGTTACATAAAATTAAAGTTCTCAGTAATACTTTTAGCTATGGATAGAACCCTTACATACAACATTCTCTTAGCTTTCTTATATCCATCCCTACAAATATACACTTAAACAAGTAACACCAAGACATTTCAAATCCCAAAAGTTACTAGTAAAAGCTCATAATCCCATTTCACTTTTGCCTAAAGTACTGAGATGGGAAATCTTCTCTGTATAGCAAATTATGGAAATATTGTGCTAATGAGCCAATTCATCAGTTTCTACAAAATGTGATTTATGGTAATATTATATTCAAGACAATTTGCATAATAATGAATCTCAAATAGAGTAACAAACACTTGTTCACAGAAAGATGCTTCACCTATTTTGAAGATAAGTTGGGAAAAAAGTATTTCTCCTCAGAAACGCTCTGAAGGTAAAAATACACAGTAAAATATTACATACAAGAAATATAAACATAATCATCACCATTCATTTTGGAAACTCATCCCCAGTAAATGACAAGTGTAATAACAGCAAGCTCCCCAATAAAATGGAACAATGAAAATGTGCAACAACATAGTGGAAATGAAGAAGTTCCCCAGTATGTATAACTTGGAACTATGCAAACATTCAGGCACAGATATCATGAGATACACTAAGCAGAGCTGAATAAGTCACAGCAAGTTTGCAGAGACAAGAAGGATTTTTATTAGAGGCAGGCTCTCTGTAGGCTTACTTCCCCTCTCCCCCACATTTTATGTGAAATGCAAAGTTTCAGTGACTTTGCCTACCACAGTTTACTTTCTGTTTGTAAAATTCCAGTGCGGACAGTTCCAGAAAGCTGTCATCTTCATAAACACTGCTTAAACCAGAAAATATTTAACAGCATTAAGAGACTGAAATCTTCACATTCAGGTCAAAACCTACTTCCAAATCTCTACCAGATTCTCCTAATTGTGTAGTGTGAAACAGAAGTTATTTGAATTTTGGAGCTCAATCACTGTTGTGACCAGTATGTTCTCCTTTTGAAGTACACATGCTCTCATTATCTGAAATTTGGAAGCCAAAAATTATTATCCTTGAATTTTCAGAACTAAAAATACTCCTCCATCTTTTAAGGTCACTAACAGCCAAAGATGAAAAGTGTCATTAGCTAAACATGTCTTGGCGTTTAAATTCAAAGCTCAAACAAAATGGATCCACACTAATAGTTACACATCTACAGTGGCTAATAGTTGCCACCAAATACTTGTCAGTGACTGAATGAACCATGTACATCCTTCACACAGTTTCAATGCTTTGGTTTCTCAATGAAACTTGAACAAAAAATATTACTTCATTACAGGAACTGTCATTTTGAGAAGCTGCTAGATCTCAGAATTTTTTAGTGGGAGGAACACTACAAATTAAGGCACCAGTCATTTCCTTTACGGTTACAATTTAAGTGCTATTAAACTCATCAGTAACACTCAATATGTGGTAAAAACCTTTTTAACAACCCAGCTATACTTTCAGAATAACTTGCTGCTAGCAGAACTACAGTTTTTACTGCTCTGTACCAATGCCAGATCAAGGTATCAGTACACAAGATGTACTGAAGTCCATCCCCATGCATATATGTGCTAAAACAGTTTTAACAAAGATCCAGGTTCTTTCTATCATAATCCACCTGTTCTTATTAATCTGAAGGGAAATCATAACAAAAGCTATGTATTGATAGAGCTAAAGAAAACATTCAGCAACAGTCACCATGTGCAGCCATTAAGTGCTTGTATTGCTCTTCTACACAAGATCACCGAACTACGTTTATCTATAGTGTAATAGCTAACATTAATCAAATGTTAAACAAAACATGCATATAAACTAGTATTTTTACAAGTTAGAGATGACTTACAATAGTGCAGTTCTGACTCGCTGTTCTACATGGACAGATTGAAGTATCATTACAAATTAATATTAAGCTAGTATTGCCACAAAGCAAAACTGAGTATGCATAAAATAAGCAGCCAAACAAGCAAACATAGACAATAGTCTAGAACACCTCTAAAGAAAAAAATAAAAAAGGGTATTAACTGAAACAGTATTTAATTTTAAAATGCGTAGTATGATGTCAGTGTAACTACCAGCATAATCACTTTTTTGGTTGGCCAAAGAAAGTTGAAGTCCCAGTTGTATCTGGCAAATACTAACAAAATAAAACACAGCAGTATGAACTGGTCATTATCTGGTATTATTGAGTGATATAAGCTACCTGATAAAACAGTATAAGGTTTACTGCCTCATTTTAATATTGTCATATTCAGTTCATTAGTATGTTCCTGACAGTTACCAACTCTGATTAGTCACTAATGATCTTTGCATCAAATTATGGAATGTAAAAAGCAAAAATAGACAATTTTGCCTAAATCTTTAGCAAATTAAGGGGAAGGTCTAAGAAATGAGGTCTGCATTTTTATTTTCCTTGGCTGATGGCAAACAAATTTAGCAGGTAACAGGAAGAAAGCTGAAATATGACTTCAAACAAGTTCAGTTTTCATCTCTCCGAAGGTTGTGATAATTCTTTAGGACTGTTTTCCTTCAATTCAGAGATAATCCTAGTTCTGATGAAGAAGAAATTATTTGCATTCAGAATATTGTCATATGTCAGTCAAATTTTGACACTTAAATTCAACTCAGAAATTGATGAAATTCTCTGAGGAAGCCTGACCACAATAACCTGATAAGAGAAAAAAGTACTTAGGATTATTGCAGTAAAGAAAAATTACATACATACCTAAAATTATCGTCTACTGAATCTCTATTTTCTGAGGTTACAGGACACTCAGGCTTAAGATCCTGCTTTTCATCTTTAATGCAGATGCTATCATAGGACTCCTTCACAGAACAACTTTCACAATCTACAAGTTCAAGCTTGTCTTCATTATTGTATCCAAAAAGGTCAGGGTCATCCTGAATCACATCAATGACAAGAACATCTTCTTTGTAAGCTTCAAAAATATCTGGAATATTCTGATTTTGGTGTTCTGAAAGAGTTCCACTTGATTTGCTACCATCACTTCTTTCTAATGCAACAGGGTGGTCAACTGCATTCCAAGAAAGATCAGGAAAACTAGATTTTAGTACACATTCAGTACCATGGAAATCAGACACGGGTGACTCTGGCTGTCCATCAGGAAAAGGATGTGGATATAAAGAAGCATGTTCAGAGAGAGTGGACAAGGCTGTAAGGTTTGTAGAGCCATCATGCTGGAAGCCCTTACTGCTGATCTCATCTCCTTTTTCCTTTGTTGAAGCTGGAGATGTAGCATCACTTGCAACAGGAAGGGACAGCTGCTCAGAATTTACCAAGAAATTCTCTTCACTCATCTTCTGCCTTGTTGAAACACTACTGCTGTCAAGAAGCTCTAGTGGACTATAGGTTATTCTTTCAAATGAGTGGACAGATTCCAGTTTCCTGGATTCAGGTTTGTTTCTGCATAAAGGAATTTTGAATTTTGTCAGGTTTTCAGTGTTCAATACTTTCATTAGCTTTAAATCAGAAAATGCCTGTTTCACTACTGATGTCTTACCGCCCAGGTTTTTTCTGTTTGTGTCACGCGTAGATGTACGTTTCTGGACTGTCACAGCCAGGTTTCTTTTTGTTAGAGCTCCCTTTTTTTTCTCTCTTTGCTTTGTTGTAAAAGTCAAGGTTGCTTTAACTTCTTGCGCATCATCATGACTAAAAGCCACAGCACTTCTATCTGTATTAACTGGGGATTCCACAATTTCATTGCTCAAAGTCTCATCAATATCCATGGGAGGCAATCCTGGTGTTTCAAGTGAAGTGAGACATTCAGTATTTGAATCTATTATTTTATGTGTAGATTCTTCGTTAATCCCTTCCAATGACATAGGCAAATCCAACTGTCTCAAATTCCCAGTCACAGCATTGCTTCCTACAGCTTCACCACTGCTTTTATCCCAGGATTCCTGGAAGACAGCCCTTACAAGTCTTTTTCCTTCTGAGCTAGACCCAAGATTTTTATGAACCCATTCAGAAGTCCTGGCACAAGATTCAAAAGGCCAGACATTTTTACCAGTCATAGGTACTGTTCTTTGACAGGTAAACTGCTGCAATTTCTTACTAACTTTGCTCAATTTTTTAGCTGTCTTGCTTTTGTGACTGTTAGAAACACCATGGATCTCAGCCAGCACTCTCAGGCTACCTGAGGCAGCAGAATGATGTGCCATGCTGTTTGAATTTTCTTCTTTTGCTGTTACTGCAAGTTCAGATGTCTTCTTAAAGTCATCTTCAAATGCAAGTAATTTGGTACTATTCTTTCTCCAGACTGATGTATTTTGTGCTTCATGAGTATTTCTTCCTATATGAAGATTTGATGTATGACCACATGAAGCTGACAGAGTAATTTCTTCACGATTTAGTCCCAAGACATCAAAGGAACTTGACATGGCAAGTGCTGCTTCTGTTTGTAACTCATACTCACTGCCATCAGCCATGTCTGTGAAAATATTCTGCACTGCTGATTTCTCAGTGATTTTCCTCTTTTTCCCAGGCTTTCTACCAATATTTGACTTTCTTCCAGTTGAACACTTACTGCTTTCACTCTGACAGCATGAAAACCACTCTTCTCTGTTTTGAGTTTCTTCTTTATTGAACAATAAACCACCTTTTATGGGTGATACTTCATTCTGCATTCTACTAGCATTGCAATTCATATCCCTCTGTTCTACAGTACCATCAGGAAAAACATGCTTTCCTTTATCCTGGGCTATATGGAAGAACCCATTTAATTTATAACTGCTGGTAGTTCCACTAGCTGAAGACTTCACAAACGTATCGATGTAACTACAGGCCTCTAATCTCACAAACGGATTCTTTCCTGCTGCACAGAGCAAGCCATTGCAATGGTTTAGGGCTTTCCTGCGATGTTCAGCATCACATTTTGCAGATACACTTCTGACTTTTTCAGCTGAAGCCACGCTAAAACTTTGCAAGCACTTGATTTGATCAGTTCTGGGTTTCCTTTTTTTATACTGCACACCGGACTTTTTTGTTACAGGATGGCATAGAAAGTTCTTGCTTTGGGTCTCACCTAAAGCAGCAACTGTAGGAGATTTACAGTAGTGAGGTTCCTTTTCCTTAGAATCTTCTGACAGGTTTTGATTTGTCTTAAGCTTCTTCACAGGCTGTGTACCAGAATCTTGCTCAATTGCTTTCCATTCTTCCTTTGCTGATTAGAAAACAAAGAAGTGTCATTAAAGATTATGCTAAGGGAAAAAACCCTACCCTATTGCAATACTTTTTTATATACAGACCAAAAAACATTCAAGGTTACTAAAGAACACAACCCTGTAGCCACTGTGACACCAAAGCCTTTCTGTCCTTCTTCCCCAGACTCACAGCTCCTTTCTTTGACTCTGGATGCTGTGTATGCAGCTCCAACAAGGCACATCCACCCTTCTCTCTGGGACCCTGTAGTTTTGGTTTCATCAAGGATGCCCTGCATTTCTTGCTCAAGCACCTCTTTCCTTTCTCCTGTGTCCCTGACTTTCTGGATTCAATTAAAGAACACCCATCTGACTTCTATGGCGTATCCACCTCTCCCTGAGGCGTTGGTTCAGACAAGGATTCCTGAGCCTTCTTAAGATCTGGGATTTGCATCTTCAGTATCGTTATAGGGTGAGTGCTTTTCATTTCAGTACTACATGTGTTGTGTCTGGGTTGCAGCACCTCTGGTTCTGGCAAACAGGAAATTCCATGTCTTTCTATGCTCTCAACTTCCTCCTCTGAGCATGGGATTTGTAATTTTATTTCCATAAAGGAACACTTGCCTTTTTCTCCCGAAATCCCTGAACTCTCCTGGAACACTGAGCAGTTAAGTTCTTCTGAGTTCTGTTCTTTTCTTTCAATCCCTGCCAAGAATTTATTTTGCAAAGTAGTTTCTGAGAAAGATTCCTGTTGACCTTGTTCTGTCCCTGTCCTTCCAGTCTTTTCCCAGCAAGCGACTGCAGCCGTAGTTGCTGCCTGCCAATCTTCACATACAGCAGTGTCTGAAACTGGCAGCTCTAGACCCTTGTTGATTCTGGCAACCCTCCTGCACTGTATCCACTTGGTTTTTCTACCTGTGAGTCTCTGGCTATTCTCACCTTGCTCCTTCTGCATGTGTGCAGGATGAACAAACTGTTCGCACAGAACACTGGAGACCACGGCAGGCTGCAGACAGCAAGATAAGGGCTGCTCAGGTTTTCTCTCTGGTGCCAGGTGACGACTCTGCTTGACTACCAACACGTTCCCTGCCTCACATCCTACCCCCGCACCCAGACAGCTTGGGCTGGTGACCATCCCGTCGGCCAAGTTCAGGTCACTGCCAGTTACCAACCTCCCTGACCTTAACCGCGGCATCGTATGTGCCTAGAATCAGCAACAAAATCCACTCACCAGTGCACCTTTAACCGTGGCACCCCAGCTAGCCTGGCACCTAAGGCAGGCACAGGCCTAACCAGGACGGGAGCGCAACCTCCTTAAGGCCTCAGGGGTACCCCGGCCTGACAGAAAGCAAGCCCACGACCCTCTGCCAGCCAGCGCCC
>NW_009916446.1:0-5533 GCF_000696875.1 Nestor notabilis | reverse complement strand
CCCTAACTATTCTATGATTCTATGATAAGTAGCAGAAATCTATGTGCATAACACTACAATTACACCACCATTACCATTCCTCAGCAAGAGGCTGCAAAACTCTACAGGCAGTAAATATGGTATGCCTCTCATTCTCTGTCCTTAGGAGTACCTTCAGTGTCTGTATCTGATCTTACTGAATGCCCAGGAACTGTCCCTGGGTAATCTTTGTTCCTGACAGGACACCAAAAGACAATTATTTTTACATGGTATTTCCTCTCCCCTCCTTTCGTGCGCAGCAGACTCCATCACTTATCAACCCCTGCCCTTCCCTCTTCTGGCAAGGCCAGCAGCAAAACGCCACACAGTACAGCACAGCCTGCTTTCAGCCCCTCCAGCAAACTGGTGCCAGAAAACACCCAGCACAGAATTATGTCCAGACTGAAACACCCCAGCAGCATGAAATACGAGAACTGTATAAGCTTCAACACAGCGGTGCTCAAAACCGTTTATCAGTTGGCACAGCACATACAGTAGTAGTAGAATTCTCAGTGTTATCACCTGTTCACAGGCTTGGACCACCAGCTTTAACACTTTATCTCTAGGCGGCACCATTTGCAGTACGTAACTTTATAGAAACACTTAAATGTTTCAAAGCGCCATCTGCTGGTACTTTCGTTATTTGCATGCACCTACTCCGGAACTAGTCCCCGTGCTTTTCAGTTGGCGATACCTTCGACCCCAAAGAATCACAGCAACCTTTATTTTTTTTAATACATCATGAAAGTGGTTTGATACGTCTACACTACCATTATGACAGCCTGGCAAGTCATCAGAAACGAAAGTAAGTCCTTCCACAGCAGGTGAAGGCTGGTAATTCAACTTTAAAGATGGACCAGACAGTAGTACTTGACAGTTCAACTGGAATGCAGTGATTTTCTTTTAAAATACACCTTATCATAGGTCTATATTTAGCTTCACAATCAGGGTAGAAGAATCCTGTCTTTCTGCGAAGTTACATCCAGAAGTTACCAGCTTCCACTAGTTATGAGCTACAAGTAACTACTACACTTCAGAAAAATAGTAGGGCTTATTTAAATTTACTTAACTTTTTAATACAGCAAAATTTCAGTAACAGACCAAGCCTTAGTAGCAACAATGACCATACAATAGCCACTGCCCTCTGGATTTAGGGAAAACTACCTCAGTAAAGATGTAAATCCAAGGAAAGCTAAATTACTGTCTGTATTTACCCAAATCTCAAAGATTACACTTAAAATTACTTACAAATGACAGGAACAGTTACTGTCAGGAACTGGCTGAAGTCTGCTTAAGCTTTCTGTGCAAGGAACAGACCTAACATTACCTGCAATGAATTAGTTAACCTCTCCAATTTTGTTTCCCTACCTTCCCCACCCCCCTGCGTTTTCTAAATCTCAAATTCTTCCTCCTGTGACTGTTTTCTTTCCCAGTTCTTCCTACAGGACACAAAGAGGCACAGTCCCACATGGACAAAATACATTTGCTGTGAATGACTAGCTCACTTTTCTAACTTGAGGCTGTCAGATAAAAAAACCCAAACCCAACAGTTTAAGCATGGACACAAACTGTATGGACGGTCTAGAGCAGCAACAACCACTACCCGATTTGATAGGGTAGGATAACAATACAGAAACCACGGCTGCACACTGGATTCACTCTGAGAACTTCCTGTTTACAGGCAGCTTCCCAAAACAAGCAGGTTTCTAAGACACCAAACCAACCACTCACAGACAAGACAAACTTGGTTAATGAAAATTTATTCTTTCAGGTCATAGCCAACTCTTACGCGACCAGGGCAGAAGCTGTTGATGATTCACTAAGAGAGAAGAAGAGAGAAATATTAATTGCCGAGGCACTTTTTCAAACTAGTTGTCAAAAAGTGCTTCAGTTCAAAGCTTTAACTACCGGTCCTGAGCTGAATCACTCACTACCTGTTTACATTTTTTTATGCCATAAAGATTTTACTCTTCCTTTTAAAATACAAAATACTAGGGTAACAGCACAAAAAACATATATTCAAAACCCCATCTAGCTGCATTTGCGTCTTTTCAGAAAGAAAGAAGCTAACCCTAACATCTGTGGGAATTCTCCTATGTTGGCTTAATTTTCCTAGAGGAAAAACTACAAGTTACATTCATTTTTGCCACAGCTACTAAGCTGCATCTCAATAAATTCTGAAAGTAACACAAACCATGTAAGTATCTGAGAATGAAGACTACAGTTTGTACAAAGTGTTATAAAAACTACCTAGTAGTGACTTAACTTCTTGAGACAACTATTTTTTCTGGAGTTGTGACGGTCATTTTACCCAGCAGAAGTTTCATGAATTTATCAATTAATATTTATGAAAATACCTATTCTTTGCTGCCTGGTTTAACTGTATGCTTGATCATAACGTACATTTCACCCTTTGAGTAACAGCCCCAGCTTATTATTTACAAAACCTATAGGACTTCAATGAAATAGTAACTTAAGAGAAGACTTACTACTTCCAATTGGGTGGCAGCACTCTCTTAGTTTTGTAGTAGCGAGCCAACCTATGGATTCTGCTTTCAATCAGAATGAGGCGGAACTTGGCATCTTTATCCTTGAAAAGGAAGTTATGTTACAACCAAGCACTACTTCGACTTCTCAATGATGTACAATTCAGATGAGCTTTAATATAGTAAAAAGATCCACAGCTACTGCTACAAACTCCACAAGCCTGTTTCCAAAGTCTGATGAACCCAGTAAAATCAGAACAAGACCAAAACAGAACTGGTTTAAGCAACTATTTTAAGATCCTTTGGACAGACTTAGACCGTTCTCCTTTACTGAAATGCCTCCCCAAAGTTTACTCAAAGGGAGTGCCTAAGAAGAAGTACACCAAGAGTGTTTGCTTTGTCAATTTGTAAACTACTGTATTATTTTAAAACAAACATAGCTAATAACCTAGTTAAATTAGCACCCACCTTTCTGTTTCTCTCAAGATGTTTGCGAACAGCAACAGCTTTCTTGATCAAGTGGTAAAGATCCTCTGGAAGGTCTGGGGCCAGTCCCTTCGATTTAAGGATTCTCAAAATTTTGTTGCCAGTAACAAAGCGAACCTGGGCAACACCATGGGAATCCCTCAGGATCACACCTGAAACAAACATTCACATCTCACACTAGAACAAAAACCTTACATGAACAAATCTTGTGAAACCAACCTTACAGTTACAAGATATCCAAAGAAGGTCCTGACTAAAAACCTTTCTGGTGGAAACTGCACAAATAGGAGACAATGAGCAAGCAAAATAAACTTACAGAAGCTGAAACACTATCAGATAGCACTTAACAGGCAACTAATCCATCCATCACATTTAGGCTAGCAACGTATTTAGTGCTACAATACTGAACTCATTAAGCGCACCTCATTAAAGCTAGGTATTCAATCACCATTTCTCTATGGTTAAGAAAATATGTCAAAGACATCTTTGTTGTAAAAAAAATGTACTCTGTCATAGGGATCATTAATACTCTCAGGATTACAACTGAAAAAACCCCTTTCTCATAGCACATAATGACAATGCATAGCTCATGATCATATAAAGTTGCATTACACATGCACTTAAGCAGAGTTCTAGAGGGACCTAAACTAATGGAATTTGTCTATTAACGTAGCTACAGCATCTGGCTCAGTAAGTTCCTAAACATAGGGCTGCCAATATTTGAGATGGGATGTCAAGTTTTTCTTCAAGGAACTGGACAGATTAAACCTCCCTATAACATCTCAGTGATTCATAAGCCTTACCAATCTGCGAGGGAGTAAGGCCTTTTTTGGCGAGCTTGTAGATCTGTTCCTTTACATCATCAGAAGTAAGTTTCAGCCACTAATGAAAATTAGGGGGGAAATAAAAATAACAAAAGAAAATATTAATGGACACTGCTTAATACAGAGACACAGGGTGGCTAAATGAAAGCTTTTGATAAATGGTAGAAATAGATGCTTTGTAACGCTTGAAAAAACAATCAAGAACTGAAATTGTATTTCTAATGATACAGAAACTTTTTTGCATATTGCAAACCTAAAGTGCCAGTGAAATACGGTGGGGGAAGGCGTTGAAAGAAGAAAGTCTCTGTTTAAAAGACCCCATATAGCCTCCAACCAGCTGCTTTATCATCAGTTTTCTTAAACTGCCACATGAGAAGAATAAATACAAATTTAGAAGGAAAAAAAAAAAAAATCACTGCTCTTGGCAAGGAACTCTTTAATTGGACTTTTGACAGAAAAAAAAGTGGAAAACCATTCAGCCACCTCTTAGTACAGCACCTATAGAACTAGTGAAAATCAGATTTCAAGTACACCACTGATAAATGGAACAAATGGATTTACTTAGACAAGACTGCACGCATCCTATTACTTCTACATTAGACTGTGCTGACAAAGCCATTGCTTCCGTGATTATTAATGGGAAGACAACACCAACATACAAGGTAATCATTGCTCCTTCAATAAACTACAATACCTCTTTTTTTTTTTTCTCCTTTTTAATATTGTCACAATATGAAATAGAAAAGCACAGCAAAAAAAATCTCTTCGGAAGTGCTTTACAGACTACAATTCAAAACAGAATGCAAATAAAACTAAGTAAAAATGCCACAGGGTTTTTTAAAAACAAGCATAGCATTTCAGCATCCTGCTCATTACTAAACTTTTTAACCACCAAGGGTACTTTAAGCAGCTTAACATTTCCATACTTTAAATTTGATCTCTTTATTTCCTTATTTTGTGCTTTAATTTCACACTTTTCAGTACATGCTTTTTCATATACACCACAAATTGATCTTTCTGCCAAGAAACAGATCCTCACAGTCTTAAAAAGCAAGACAGATTATTACGCAGCTGTTCATTAGGCTGACAGGTAAGCCCCTGAAGTGGAAATACCCTGGATGCACTACTGGCAAGCTAAAATTAAGTTAGTGCTCTACACAGAAAATTACTGTTGGAAATAGCTTAGAAAAAAAGTAATTTTATTCCATAATGGCAAATGCCAAACTCACGTGTGAGGAGAACAGTTTAATTTCTGTGAATTATTCACATACAGACTAAAACCAACTTAAGTAGCTCTTAAATGATAGGAGGTACAAAGAAGAAAAGAGATTTCCCCCCCCCAACAAATCACCTGTCCAGAAAACGATACATGCTTCCTCAATATCCTAAAGACCACAGGGTGATGGAGCATTTTATCAGGCCATAATTTAAAGATAGTGAACATCGTGACATAAAATATTACAATGGGTTTTTTGGGTTTTTTTTTCCTTCTGTTTCTTTTCCTGGGCACCGCTAAGCCGCGCTACGGGGACCGGACCCTGCACCGAACGCAAGGCAGCCCGCCGAAGCGCGCACAGGCCGGGGAAGTTACTTACCGTCGGCACGCTGCGCCTGTAGGGCAAGGCTGACTGGGACAAGCCCTTTCTGTGGGGAAGAAGCAGATCACACACTAAGCGGAGCCGGACAAGCTAGGCTGCCGCCCGACACCCCCCGCCCCCC
>NW_009916445.1:412-804 GCF_000696875.1 Nestor notabilis | reverse complement strand
CCCCAGCAGTGCCCCTCGGCACACAGCGCCCGGCAGTCGGGACCTGCGCCGGGAATGCCATAGCAGGTGATGCCATGGGGTGGGATGGCAACCCCTGCACCCCCTCCCTGGGTACCACCCCCCGGGGCTCACAGGGACGGCTGCGGGTGCTCTCCACGTGGATCTCGGTCTGGAGCTCGTTGTGCCGGTGGAAGATGTCGGACCACAGGATGGTCTCCTGGAAGCAGAGCTGTGGGTTCCTCTCGATGCGCACGCCTCCCTTCAGGATCTCTGTGCAGGGACAGGCAACGATGGGAGGGGGTCACCATGGGGACAGCCCCATAGGGACCCCAAGCTTGGATACGGAGCATCCAACCCCAGGGAAGGAAGGCACCTGCCCTGTGAGGGGCCGC
>NW_009916445.1:0-365 GCF_000696875.1 Nestor notabilis | reverse complement strand
AGCCCCGGCGTGCCGCTGGGGCCGGCGTTGCCCACCACGGTCAAGGCAAAGCGCTCCTGGAAGAGCTGCGTGCCCCGGATGATGCGCAGGTTCTGCAGCTCCAACGCGCTCACTTGGTTCTCAGCGATCAGCACGTAGCCCTGCACCTCCTTGATGTCCTAAGGAGGCGGGGACAGGGGTGAGGAGCTGGATAGATCCTGGCTGTGTCCCCCCATGGGGTGCTTTCCCCCAGCACACCTTGAGGAAGGTGGTGTCAGCGCCGGCGGGCAGGTAGGTGAGCTCCAGGTTGCCCTGAACCACTTGGCAGCCCTGGTAGAGGTGCCGCAGGGTCTCGTAGTGGCTCTCGGGGCTGGAGGGACGCAGCA
>NW_009916444.1:750-4447 GCF_000696875.1 Nestor notabilis | reverse complement strand
GGAATGTCCTGCCTGTGGAAATACTGAAGCAATCTCCCTCTCCATCACACACAGCCAGGGCCTTATGCAAGCTCCCAGCTCTGAGGCTGGGCTGGAGCCTCTCTCTGTTCTGAAAGCACAGAGATCTTTCTCTTCAGCTGCCAGTGGGGCTTTTGAGATGGCCAGGAGCTATGATCTACATGGGCCCTGGTTCTCATGGTGCTGCTCTAGGTGCAAAGCACAGCTGGATGAGACCCCGTGTGTCAGTGCCCCCATACTTTGGGAGGGTTACAACCCCTCAGAAGAAGTAAAGGCAGACAAGTAACATTTGGGGGTAGAAGTTCTCCATCCCAGCAGCACTGACTGTGCAGGTTCACAGCTCTGCAGCAAGCTCCCTGCCAGCGGTGCAGGGAGTGAGGCCATAGAGTGCTTCTGTGGGCACCCAGCAGTGGCAGATGTGCAGCCAGGACAGGGACCATATGCTCAACTTGGGCACACCTGTTGCCGTGGGCAGATCCATTTGGAAGTGCCAAAGTACAGCAGAGAAAGGAGGTGCCCATTCTCCTTCACAGTGCTGGCAGCCCTGTCAGTGCTGGAGATGCTGATAGCAGGACCCTGACTGTCTTTAAGCACTCCAGTCCCCTGGGCCCACTGCCCAGGAGTAGGCTGCAACCTCAGAGGCCGTGTCCTGAGCAGATGCCAGCTTCACCCCAGCCTCTGCTTCTGAGCACTCCCTGCTCCTGGCAGACAGTGTCCTGCCTGTGGCTGTGTGCTGCATAGCAGGATGCTGTGCAACACCATGGTCCATCACTGGACTGATGGTGTTTCCCTCTCCTGGGGGCACAGGCAAGGTGGATTCATGTCCAAGAGGTCCCCAGGCAGTGTCATAGGTACTGCAATAGGAGCAGATCCAGGCTTCCATGGTGGTAGCGGTGCTGGAGGACAGACCCTAGGAGAGGGGCTTGTACATCCTGCTGGGCCCTTTGCTGGCTCCTTGTGCAGGGCAGGGAGTGGGACAGGCTGTGCTTCCTTCACAGGATCCCAGGGGACTCTGCACAGGACAAGGGTCAAAGGTGAGCAGAGGGAAAAAATCCAGGCAATGGATTCATTCATCTGGGGTTTAACTCCTACTAGCCAAGGCCATTCTGGGGCAGGAGCTCAGTGCCTGTGCTCCAGCCCCACAGCAGGACATGAGCTAGACCAGGGTGGGCATGGTGCCAGCAGAGAGGATGTGCTGGCTGACCTAGCACCTGCACATGCAGTGCAGGATCCTTCCTCTGCAAGAGGCTCCTGCAGGGAGTGCAGGTTTTGCCCCATGCAGGCCGGGCACCTGGTCACTCCTGTTCACAGTGTGGCACCAGTGCAGTCAGATCCCTGTCACAGCAAGATGTGGGATGTGCATTGATGCTCAGCATGTCACAGCTGCTTGACACACACACCCAGCCTTAGGCCAGGGTGCCCACACCTCTGTGGGCAGCAGGAGCACACAGACCAGAGCCAGGAGACAGATGGACAAACCTGTCCTTGTGTACAGGTAGAGGCACAACAGAGATACAGTCCTGGAGAGCCATACTTGGGGCAAATTGCTTCTAGCTCATAGAGAACAGTGTGTACTTTCTGCATGATGGTTCTCCTATGTGCCAGCCAGGTACAACAACTGGAGTCATATACCTGCAACATCATTGCTCCTCCACAGGCACTGTGGTGACCCAGAATTGGGCCCTTCCTTGTCACATGGCTCCTTCCCATCCTGGGTGATGCAGCACCCTTAGGGCAGGCAGGAGGCTGCCCAGCACCCATGCCAGCAGCAGGATGTGAGGAATCCATCACACCCGATCTTGCCCTGGCTCCCAGCAGGACGTGAGTCACACCTGAGAAATGGGGACATGTGCTTTGCCATGAGTGCCCTATCCTAACCAAATGGCACCAGTTCACCAGTTCTGTGCAGGTAGATGGTCCCTGTGGCTGGTCTGGCCACAGCAGAGCTGCTGTAATGCTGTCCTTATCTACCTCCAGCTGTATTGCTTGTCCCATGTCTTCATAGACACTCTCCCATGTGTCTTCTCTGGCCACCCACCCTGCCCTGCCCAGCCTCCATTCACACCTCATGGGGAGAGCTGGGGGGCAGCTCTTCACTCATCCCTTGTCCTGCCATGTCTCTGTGGGGTGCACTCACCCCCAAGCCCTGCTACCTTTTCAGGATTGGACAGCCCTACATGCACCCCCAGATCCTGCTGCCCTGGCCTGTCTTCATTCCAGTCTCAGCACTAACCCAGCTATGTGATGCCCAGGGTCCTGTTGTCCAGGAAGTTCTTGGCACATCTTCACACCCAAGGGTGCAATCCCCAGGAGGGAGAGGAGGAGGCACAGAAAGCCGCAACCTCAGAGAGTCAGTTTCTCCCCTGCCTGGGAGCTGGGCACTGCCAGGGCCTTCTGCCATGAGGTGCTCTGGGAAGCATGTCTGAGAGCCTCAAAACTCAGCCAGCACAATGTGATGTTAGTGACTGTAAATAGCAGGGTACTTCATGGGAACTGCCCTGGTGTCAGAAAATGCATGACAGAATCAGGCTATTTGCCATGGGCAAAGAGCAGTGCAGTGAAGCCAAGAGCCATCCTCCTCCTGCTCCCTCTCTTCTGTGGGCATGTCAAGCCACTGCTGTCAGCCAGAGCTGGGTGACGGTCCCCCCTCCCTACCTTTCTCTGGGAGGTGGGGCCAGCCAGGTCCAGTTGATCTGTGACCTGGGGAGTGGTCACACAGTGTTGGGTGCAGGAAGAGTGGGGAGCACGCAGGTCTGTGGGTGCCAGATGTTCCCAGGGGAGGAGGAGCAAGGCTGAGAAAGCTCCTGCGTCCTCCCATGACCCTCCTCTCTCCACTGTCAGGGTCCAGCAGCCTGTGCAGCCTTGCACTGCCTGTGGGTCTGAAAGGCCATGGGCTCAAAAGGTACTGAAATCTCCTTGCCTGATGCTGCAGCCAGGTCCCTACCCTTGTCTGCATTGTCTCACCCTTGAGTCAGGCCGGCATCCCCGGCCCCTGGGCCAGACCAGTCCCAGACACATGCTGACACAATTCCATCACTGGTATTTAGAATTCCGTGTAGTACCTGCAAAGGGATCGCAAAGGACTCGTGACTGTCCCATCTGCAGGGGAATCTGCCGCCTGCGCCCTCTCATGGCAGCCCTGTGGCTCCTGCACTGGGTGGGATCACACCCTCCCTGTCCCCTCCGGATGCGCTGAGCAGCAGCCCGCCCGCAGCCCACCCTGCTCTTCGCAGAGCCAAGCCTGGCACCAGAACCTGTGCTTCCTGAGAGGGTTGTAAATCTCTCCTCGCTCCACTTCCATGGGAATAAGGAGGTCTCTTTCTCCGAGGCTGCACTAGGCTGGAAGCACGCACCCCTCAGTGCCCTCGGGAGCCCGAGAGGGTGTGCATGGAGCCGAGCAGGGCTGTGGGCTCCAGGCTGCACCAACCCTTTGTGGTGGGTCTGGGAGGATGTGGCTGGGTATTCCCCGAGTGAATGAAACCAGAAGTGCAGGCCTGCAGAAGCAGGGACAGGATAAATACCACTGCACATGCTGAAAGCTGGGCATCCAAGGCTGCTTTATCAGCATAGTTCAGTGTGTTTCTGCAGCTGGGTCCTCTGTGCAGGAAGCCCAGCATCAGTGCAGCCAGCCATGCCACCAACAAACCAGTTGCGTCACCACCAGCTCAAGGTTGCCAGT
>NW_009916444.1:0-580 GCF_000696875.1 Nestor notabilis | reverse complement strand
AGGAATGCTGCTGCCAGCTCCCCAAGCACAACCTCAGCCAAGGGACTGTGTAATGAGCAGAGCTGCAGGCAGTGGAGACCCCTGTGTGGCACATGTGGCACACAGCAATCATCCAGCAAGTGAAGATCGTGTCACTTCTGAGAATGGCAGAGGGATAGGAAAGGCCTGTTGGGAGACACAGTGCTTAGAGGGGTTGGCTTTAGCAGGTGCTTGGGAAGGGGCCATCATGGAGTCAAAAAAGTCCTTTAAGATCTCCAACTGTTTCCCCGGCACTGCCAAGGCCACCACTAACCCATGTCACTAAGGGCCTCATTTACACGGTGTGTGAACACTTGCAGGGACAGTGACTCCAGCACTGCCCTGGGCAGGCTGTTCCAATGCCTGAGCACCCTTTAGGGAAGGAATTGTTCCTAATATTCAGTCTAAACCTCCCCTATTGCAGTTTGAGGCCGTTTCCCCTTGTCCTATCACTCATCCTTGGGAGACGAAACCAGCAGCTTCTCCTGTGGGCGTGGGCAGGGGCAAGGGCAGGGGCTGAGACAGAAGCAGAGGTAGGAGCAGGAGCAGGAGCAGGAGCAGG
>NW_009916443.1:0-14304 GCF_000696875.1 Nestor notabilis | reverse complement strand
TGCCCCCCAGGCTGCCTGGGCTCTGGCCGGACCCAGGGCGAGACTTGGACTAATGACCGAGCCTGACAGACTTCGTTAAGGATCACACTCCCGTTGGAAAATGCAGGGACCTACATGTTGAGGAAAGTTAAATACCTTTTCCACATTCAGGGAATGGTTGTAAGCATTTTGCTCTGGGGTCTTGCTGCAATCATCCCACTGCCCCATGACTCGAGCTTATTCGATCAGGGACTTCAGCTCAGCTCGTTAGTTTCTGAAGTTCAACTGAAGTACTATGTCTACCTGTCCATCCCCCACTCCATGCGTTACAATACTATAATGTATTAAGATCCTGCAAATCTGTTTTCTCCAGGAAAATAAGTCCAGTACTCATAAAGACACCATAAATAATAACCAAATAAGAGTCTCAAACACTGTCAAACGCGTGTGTTTGGACCTCATGAATAAAACAATTCAGAAAATCCTGTTCTATCCCACTATGCTGTGTGGTGCTTTCTACCAGCATAGCAAGGCTCCAAGCACATTATTTCCATACCTTGGTACCCATTTTCCTGTTTCTTGACCATCTCTTTGCTACCCTTGTAACTCCCGTTTTTTGCCCCTGTATAACCTCCCCCTAATCACTTTTCATTGTTGTTCCTAGTTCTGCTGTATCTGCACCCACATTCAGTATTTCTGACACCATTACTTGGGCTGTCTTGGTGTTACGTGGTGTTAATCAGCTACTGATACAGTCATCGGGCTCTCTTGGCCCTCTGAGTTTCTAGCTCTGAAAGAACCCACAAAACTACTCCAGTTACCTGTGTAGTTCAGTTTCTGATGTTCAGTTGTTGTCTAACTCCTCATTAACCACTGGTGAAATCCAGCCATCCCTCCCAGAGCTATCTGCAGCTTTCACCAGCAGCTCACACTGCTGCATGTCACATTTGGCAGTTCCACGTGTCGTTCATACCCAGTTTTCCGTGCCCATATCAGTTAGCACAGGCCAGGGCCCACCCAGCAGCTTAACTAACTGCCTGCAGTCCTAACAGATCCTGGGGTGCTGCAGGTGGAAGAGGTTACCTCGTCTAGCCCGGCTTCACGAGCCCTCTTGACACTACTACTTGCCTCTGGGAATACTGTCCCGATTAATTTCCATTAAAATGAGACAGATTAAATGCAGTGAATAGTAGTTCTTTGTTACTTTAATCCATTGGAACTGACATGGGGTAGGAAGTTCTTGCATAAGCAGTTTTGAGCAGAGCTGTTTGCAGCTGGTCACAATCTGAAATTGTTTACACTTAAAATTTCACAGGTCTGTGGCCTGGGGATGGAGCCAGTGTGTTAACATTTTTCTAGCTGCTGCCAAGCAATGTCTGGATGAAAGGTTATATCCCAAATAATTTTTTATGCATAACAAGTACTGGCGAGTGACACAGCCAGCTATTTCTGTCCAATCTACGCAGTGGAAACAGCTTGAGTTTTAAGAAGTATTTCTAACATGTTTTCATAAACATATTTAATCAGAAGTATAGACAAAACATAACCTCTTAGTATGTCCTGGTTATTACATTTTAGCTATTGGCCTAGAGCCATTATACTTTATTGAAGCTGTTAAAATGTTATTAAATACTTTCTGTCCTTTAATTCCAAAGCAGTTTCAGTTTCTGAGCTGTGTACACCTTACTAGCACAGTAAGCTGCTGTCCCAGCAGCCTATCGTCATACTGATAGGACCCTATTTGCACATCCCTGCTGCCAGAGACTCTGCTTTTTCACTTCAGGGGCTTTGTAAGATCTCAGATTCACTCTATAGCGATTGCTGTGCAATTCCGCTGCAGCTGGTGTGCGTTCCCCACCAACCTGGAGTAAGATATGAGGAACAGAGAGAAGCCTCCTGCAAACACCTGTGGGACCTCCCTTCTCCTGTTGAGTGCATTCTGTCACTCCTGGGGGTTGTTCTAACTGAAGTTGTACAAGTTTGGGTTGTTGAGTTAAGGCTGCCTATCCTACAGCATGATAAATATGCCATTCAAAATATATAATGGCTGGCTGCTTTAGGAATAAAACCTCACGAACCTTAAGACATTACAGCTAAAAGAAATGATTTTTTCTCCCACCAATAAGGTGACAAGGTATTCAGAAGTAGAAATACAAAACACCTGTGTATTAGCAGCTGGTGCGAGGACAGAAATCTGACTAATCCTCTGCTGAAAAAAAGGCAAAGTTCAAACTTGTTCCATTCTAGTTTGTCTTGTATGACAGATTGTATGGCTAGTATAACATCATTACACACTGCATTAACCCAAGACACAGAAGAGACCTAAGAAACAACCTACCAGTAAGGAATAAAGAAAATGGTATTGTATGGGCTGCGTGAAGGATTGCTGCAGCAGGGAAGTAAATAGCGGCATTACAAGAATATGGCATTGTTGTGCAGAGTGGCTTAGCACCCTGGACAAAGAGCTGGACCAGTCGCAGGAGGCAAAGGACCTAAAATATGAAACAAAACTTTGTATCTTATGTTACTTGCAGGAAAACTTTTAAAAATTTGAAAATTAGAAAATAGACTCAAATTTGAAAATTAGAAAAAGACTGAGTACCAGGTGACATTGTTAGGAACATATACAGGTGAAGGAACCTAACTAGAGGCCTTAAACTGGGGATGAGGATTTTCCCATGTTCAAATGGCTTATAATGAGAAATATGACCATATACTAAAACAATGCTGGGAGTTAAATAGCTAACTCCCATCTTTAGCAATTTATGTACGTTACAACAGTATGGCTGTTCAGAGTACGGCTATAAGCTCCAATTTGCCATTTATTCTACATCAACACAGTGGAGTGTGTTCAGATGCATACAAAATTCACAAGGGAAGAAGGCTTACAATTAATTTCATTCTTAGAAAGGGATGATAAACTTCTCTGGACTTCTATGGTGCATAATTGGCCAGATAAAGCATTCTCTAATTACTAGGTGTTAACAGCAACCTAGATCTTGTACTTCAGGCAGAAATCTCTATGATTGATCTCACACAGGCACAACAACTGCTGCCTTCAAAATCATCAAGTATTCAACTCCTAAATAGGTCAAGGTATTTCAAGTCCTCAAAAATTCAATTTCCCCACAACAAAAAAAAACCCAAACCAAACCAAACCAAGCAAGCCTTGCATTTGTGTTGATTATAATAAATAACTTTTTCTTCTCTGCTCCTTGTGGCTAATGGGACAGGTAATAGATGCTTGCCAAATTCATAAAGATCTTAAGGAAATGCTCACACAGGGCTTCGTTAGTACTTTCAATAATCCCTTTCTTCTACATTTCAGTTGCATGGTTTTACTTTTTAATTCTAATGCAGAAGGCTGGAAGCATTTTCAGAACTGAGGAGAACTGAGTATTGTAGTATAGCTGGATGAACTTGAGCCTGGAAATTGAGCAGTCCTAAATACAATGACATGCAGTTGAGAAATAAGAACTTCTGCTGTAAAACTGGGAGCTTAGAAATTACATGATGAATATTAGTCAAGGAAACGTGAGGCATCAGGAAGAGAAGTATTAACTGCAGAAGACATTGCTGGGGGCTTTTCCTGGAATACAACATATAATTTGCTCATCCAATGTCAACAAAAAATTACAATCCAGAAGAGTGAAAAAAGCAATTGTCTGAAGGAATGGAGAACCTATTGCACCAAAAAAGGTTGCAGAGATTTTCTCAATTAGCCTATGATAGCAAAGCATGTCTGTAGTTTTCTATTTGTTAACACATCAGGAAGGTGACCATACTGGAAGAGTTACGTAACTCCACTGTCTTAAACAGTGAACTAGATTTGATGACTCAGGTTGTGCCTTTCAAACTTAGGTTCATATGTCTAAATCGGACATAATCACTATGAAAAATGACGTTTTATGCCACTACATTAAAAAATTGTGAGAATTTAGATATCTAAATGATTTGCAAAGTATAAACAAAAGCAAACTCTCCCAGGTTGTCATAGGTTATAGTGTAATTAAAAAAAAGTACAATTGTATAGAAAACCAAGTAATTTATTTAGAAAATTTAGAACTATTCACTTGTATATTCACAGAAGTCTGAAGCAGAAAACAAAGCAATTTCTGATTTGAATTTCTGTGTAAACTATACAAAGAAAACATTATTTAATTACAAATAATTGTACTGTACAGACTTGTGAAATTTCCCTTGCAGAACAAGTGCAGCTGGTGTGTAATGTTACTATCTTGTTCTAATTTTCACTATTTCCCTCCTATACAAAGATTCAAAGCCAAGTGGCTGTCATGCTTTGATAAGCAAAATACCAGCAGGCAGAAAGGACTGCAAGAGCCCCACTGAGAAAATCTGTCGGCTTTTCTTTGACCTGGAAAGTTCTGTTTTGGTAGATGACAGGGACTTAATCTTTTATATAATCATTATACAGTAAATAAACAAAACTGAATTTAGTTAGATTGAACTTTCAAGTCTTGTATTATATAGATTCAGCTAAGTTTGTATATTGAGGTAGTTTAAACTACCTTTTCATTTTACTCTTACTTCTTTCCATCATCGTTTATCTATTCCAGGTCTCTTTCACTACATGAAGTGTGGAATTTTTCTGCATTGTAACTAAGTGTAGAAAGTTTTAGTCTGCAAAAGCAACATCTAATTTAAAAGAGGACACCTTGCTGGGCTTCAAGGCCTCACAGTCTTTTGAAGGCTTGAAACATCTACTCAAATTTAAAAGTACAGCTTAGTCAGTTAAGGCAAAAACTTCTATAATTGCTCCCTTTGTATTCTTTTGGTCTGAAATTCTTGGTATTATTTATTAGTAGTCCTTCCGATTTTAGGAGGTTTTATGTAAGAAAGGCCCTAGTTTTGCAAACACTGCTGTATGCAGTTGTTTGGTGAAAAAATAAATGAAAATTACTGGAGTCTTACAATAATCAATCCTCTGTGCAGCAGTGCACTGGAAAGATAATTCCATATTTGTGTAGTCTGGAATATTTTCTAGAGTGAAAAATGCTGACATAAAAATACTAAAAATATATAGTATCACCCTGATCATAATGTTATGCTGAAAACTTTGAAAATACTTACTGAGTATAGGAATGTCACTAGAAAGTATAAACTCAATTAAAACTTTAACAATGTATTGACAATTGCAAAAATACAAGTTCATATAGAACTAAAATACTTTCAGTTATCACACACCATAATGGTCATTCAAATAATCTAATACTGCTGAGGTACTTGATAAAACATTAAAAACTTTTTTTTCTTGCTTTGAACTTATGCGTTCCAACATGTACATTAAGTGGTGGTGAAAACACGTAAAAGGAGTTCCAAGCTCAAGAGCAATGTCAACCCAGTCCTGGATGCACTTCAAAGGTGTCTCTTCGTATCCTGCAAACATTGCCGGATTTGCTAAGAGTCCTCTAGCCACCATTACACCTTCAAATTGGAAATTAAAGCAGTAAGTTACATTATAGTTTAAATTTTACATGAAATCTTCCTGTAGGTTTTTTATAGCACCTCCTCAGGACAACCACCCAAAGCTAACAGGCAAGTAACAGAAGACCAACAGGGATGGGTATTAATAGCTGTACTGGAGAAATACATTTAACAATCTAAATCTCAGAGTACCTACAACACCTGTCAACACATTCCACTTGATGAGGTCTCCAGATTGATCTCTCCAGAATTGTGAAATGAAGCTCAGGATACAGAAGCCTTTCTTCCCTACTTCTGAAACTGCAGTTCAATTGTATTTTGGTTTTATTTGCTACACACATACAAACCTGCCTTTTTAACATAATATTACAATGGAAAGATGCAAGAGTAGCAGTATGCTAAGTTTAGTTATTTTTAGTGCAACTCGGCTGATTTGATGACCTAGAATCCTTCTTCCAGTAAGAGCTTGATGTCTCAATTATATAAATCTCATGGTTCTTGATCTGCAGTAAATCTTTCTGAACAAGCCAGTGTATTTGCAACTGTAATCCCAAATTGTCAGATAAACCCATACAAGTGCTACTTGTGCTTAAGCAATTCTGTTTTCCTGCACTGTCAACATATAACCTATCATACTTAGTCTTTTCTTAAAAGATAGGAAGATAAAAAATGAAAAATTTCTTTCACTATTGTATATGACAGAAAAAAGCTGATGCTTTATGATTTTGTTATTGAAGGTCAGCTGGGATATGAAAATATTCTTTCCTGTTACACACTTCCTTCCTGCTTTGTTTTTTTGGGGAAAGTCACTGTAGCAGCACAGCAGTTTGGTTCAACTGATCTTTGCTGTTGCTATTAAACACCAATAGTGTCAAAAGAAACCTGCCACATGAACTTTTCCTTATGACACTCTTTTCTGTCCTGCTGTTCTCTAGCTGAAAGACCAAAGTGTGTAGGTATAGATCCCCTCTTCAAAACATGTACTGAATTTCTGTATTGTCTTGTAACTATAGACGGTTGCAGGAATCTACTGTGACTAAATAACTGCAGGGTAATCCTGCAAAAAATCCTCAAATTTTAGCACTGAAGTGTAAGACACGGTAAACACACACAGATAAGAGAGTGCAATACCTCACTGTGTCCTTCAAGCTAACCATCTTAACTGTTAAATATCTGGCTTAACAATAGTTCCTTTTCCTGCCATATTCTTATGGTAAGAAATCTGATCCTATGTGCATGAAGTAGAGATTTCCAAGTGGAAAGTTTTAAAGAACTTTTACAGTTCTTTAAAAGATGTTCAGTTCCCGAAAGAGATAGACTGGATGTCTGAAGGTCCCCCTGAACTCCATTACTGAGTGATGAGATAGCATAATTAAGCAAAGGGCTTTTGTAATTTGTCTTGGAAATCATTATTTGTGGCTTTGAATAGCAGTGCTCTAGTGCTTTTATTACAAGTGACTCTGTTTATGAGTTTGTAAGGCATCTAAAACACCCTCCTTCATTTGTCTCCTCAAAGAGTGTAAAGAACTCAAATCATACCCTACTTATAGCTAAAATAAATACTTTGAAATGTCATTTATATGAGTTTATTTAGAAGATAGAGTGTTTAATCTTACCATCTGCTCCTGTCAAGTGATGAACTTTTTCAGCATCTCTTAAAGTTTTAATGTCTCCATTAGCCACAATAGGTATAGACATGCTTTGCTTAATTATTTTAATTGCATCATAATGTACAGGCTGATGTCTTTCTTCTACACTTCTCCCATGTACTGTAATCCATGAAACTCCAGTTGCTTCAGCTTTTTGACACAGGTCAACTGTTCTTTTTAAGTCCTCGTGGATCCTACAATTCCACAGAATGAAAACATTACATAGTTACCTGAACTGTATAAAAAGCTGTCCTCCATAAGGAGGAGTTATCACAGATTTGTATAAATAACTAAAGAAAATATTACTGTTGGAAGATAATGAGGCTTGGTTTGTTTGT
Source organism: Nestor notabilis (assembly GCF_000696875.1). Classification (NCBI taxonomy): domain Eukaryota; kingdom Metazoa; phylum Chordata; class Aves; order Psittaciformes; family Psittacidae; genus Nestor; species Nestor notabilis. The sequence goes on along the minus strand of NW_009916443.1, from coordinate 6,893 downwards.
TCTAATAAAGACATATGAGTTTAATGTATGGAAAGTACTATTTACCATTTCCTAATTATATCACATCTCTGAAATATACATGATAAACTTTAGAGATTGAGCAAGGGTGCCCAAAAGATTCTAAACCAAACATTATTATTTTGCTTACTTTGTGGAAAAAGGAAAATCTAATTTATGGTAGTTCCTCTTTCACAAAAGATTGAAACTGTGTTGAAACTTAACTGGCAAATATACAAAAGCCATATGGGATGTGTGGATGAATAGCGGAAGTGGTACAAAGCAATGCAAAGCAACAGTTTACAGAAGGGGAACAGGATGTGTTCCTTGCAGCAGCAGTTTTGTTACCTTTCCCTTTATGGCAAATGTGGCTCTGGCCTCTAGCAGCTCACAGAGTAAATCCTTGTGATGATACACACTGTGCTGCTTTTCTTTTATGGAACCATGAACCTTTTAACGTGTACTTTCATGTCAGTTGAATTGCAAGAAAACTCATAGCATCCAGTATGTTACCTGGGTAAGTAGTCAAAGCCTGTGCTGATTCTACTATCTAAATCTGGGATTACTTTTCCCAGATATTCTTTCATCTGGGGTCAAAAAAATCTCAGCAGTCTTCACATGTAAGGAAAATATTATAATGTGTAGTATTACATTAACAGAATTACATATAGTGTATTTATTACATGAACATGTTTCTTAAAAAAATTTAAAAAGGATTATTCCATGTACCACAAACAGCACTTAGGTTAGATCTACCTTATTTTAATAGATACTGAAAATCTTGGTTTGTCGATCTGATTCCGTACATGTCTCACCATATCTTGAACGAGCTCTGGTTTATTTATTAAGCAAGCACCATAACCTTCTGTCATCGCCCACCTTTAAAAGAAAAAGAACATTTGTATTCCATATTTGAAAAAATGCAGATCAATTTCAGTCAGATACATCGGTTTCTTTCCTTACAACCTTCCAAATGTGTGGTTGAGTAGACCACTGTAGATCAATGATTCATTTGCAGTTTGGCACCAGCTTTTACATCCTAGTTCAGTCTCCATTTGGACAAGTTACTACTCTCTTCCAGTTCAATTTTCTGTCCACAAAATGGACTCACAAGAAAGATAAATTAACATTTAATCAATAGTGGTTTACAGCGTACATAAAATAAAAAAATTGGTATTTCCCCCTCCACTGGGTCATGGATTTCTTCTAAACAGAAAATTACTTTGGATTGAAAAGGCAGTTTTTTGAAGTGCAGGGAAGGATCTGAGTTCGGTAATATTCTGTTCTTCCTCAACTGCAGAACACTTTATTCTGATTGGCATGAAATAAACTTTGCTTCTACTTAGCAGCAACAGATTTTTTCTTCAATATTTTTTCTTATAAAGGCAGATTAAAGTGCACAAAGTTTTGTTATTTTGAAAACAGCACGCACAAGAAACAAAGGATTCAAATGTGAGCATATATTTTTGTCCTAAAAGGAACTTACAGTTTGGCATACTTAATTGTAGCTAGCTTAAAAAAAACCAAAAAACATTTCCATTCTGAAGCCTCAGATCTCTCCAGAAAAGACTTTTCTCAAATACTGTAATTTTAAGTCAAGACAACCTAATTAGAATAGACAAGTATTGGCACCGTAGTATTATCTTTTGCTTTCCTACGTTTGAGGTCTTCACTAAGAAAAAGGCTGCCTGACAAGCATGTAATAAATGGTTCTCAATTGAACCAGTTAGCAAGAATCTTCATTTGTGCATTACTACTCTGTTTCACTGTCAAGACAAAATCTTTATCAACTTAAGTGAGGAGTAGATCACTAATTCACTGTACTTACAAACCTAATAAAAGATGGAAGAAATTCTTTTCAGCACTTCCTGAATAATGTAATCTGTATAATTATATTTTAGAGACTATCCTTCACTTGCAGAAGTCTGAGACATCAAGGACTTGCCTCATTATTTTGGCAATTGCCACATCATTTCTCAAAACACTCTCCAAATTATTTGCAGCAAGCTGGTTTTGGTAATGCATATTTAAGAGCTGCTAAGAAGGAATGGACACTTCACTTCTTGAGCCAATACTCAGTATCTCAGAAATGAAAAAGGCAGGTTGGCAAATACACCTGGTTTTCCCAGTCTCACCATGGTGACAGGCATCTCAGAACATTCAGAACAGTGTCTTGCCACATAGACATTTCTGACAGGTTAAAAAGCTCTTTTTCTCTCAAAGTCTATTTTTAAGTTAAGACAGAAATGACTATGACAATGAAGACCAGCATTCTTTAATCTCAAATTATTTCATCATTATTTCAGTGAGCTTTTTCAAATCTTTACCTCTGAGGACAGCCACAGTTTAGGTCTATTCCATCTGCAAAAGGACAGACGATACGGGCAGCATCACACAAAACCTGTGCTTCTTTAGCAGCAAACTGAACAATCAACGGATGATCACCTACTCCAATGAAAAGGTACTTAGAGATTAAAAAAACCAACAAACCAACCCCCCCACCCTCTCGATGATGATGATAATAATAATAAAAAAACCAAATTCTTAATTTATGGACTGTCTGGCCATGGTTCTGGGCAACCAGCTCTAGGTGACCCTGCTTGACCAGGGGGCTGGCTAACGTGACCTATGGAGGTCCTTGCAAACTTGACTATTTTGTGATTTTGTGAGCCCTGGATCACAAATAAAGAGAGGTAGCTGGCCAGTGGTTATTAAATGAGTACGCCTATCAGGAGAGGTGGGAATTCAGACAAATATATCTGCCCTAGACAGCTGCGGGCTCAACATACACATATTCTGACTGAAACTGGTCAGATGCTCATCTTTCATAAAGATGATACGTGAAATTAAGCATTCTCTACTTTTCAGCAATCTTCATGCTTCCCCTCCTGACCTGCCCCTTCTTGTCTGCATGCTGCCCCTATGCCTTACTGACATGGCTGGCTGTCTTGCCAGGTAGGAAACTTGCTTACAGAACCAACCTTTCAGAAAGGAGCCAAACAACACACAAGCTCTTCCCTTCCTTATCCCAGCCCATCTTTTTCTTCTGTGCCAACACGGCTGATTTTTATCCACAATGTGATATGAAGAGTTGGAATGAGAACACAGGGGCAGAGGCAGCTTTAGCAGCTTCATCTCAAGTGGGAAACCAAAGTGTCAGTGCTCCTCAACTCAGGTCTGCTGAACTATTTGTGATTCACCAAGCCCCTGCAGAGAGCCAGATGGTCATTTGGAACATGCTCTCCTCTTCTACAGCTACTGCATTACATTAAAAGCATCTAAAAATATCTCAGTCTTAGCGCTCACTTTCTACATAAACAATTGCTGTGGTTAAGAGGCCGGGGGATATCTGAGCACTGATGAAAAGAGATGATACAGCAAATGCACAAAGCAAGTGCATTTCTGTTACTGAAAAGACCACAACTGCTTGTGATGATTTTTCTGTTTTAGTGGAAAATACATAGTTGTGGAAATAGTGGAACTTAAGTCAGAAAGCAGTGCCCTCTCAGTCAAGCTGAGACACTTCTAGAAGTCACCTAAAAACACAGCAAGCAAAAAAAAATCACTTGCATATTTTCAAAACAGAGTCCATTTAATACAGTGCTTTAGCTGTCGAGGTTTACATTGTTACAGCTAATATTTTGGAATAATCCCACCCTCCTACTTTGGGATATCTGGTTGCATATTAAGTAATAAAAACATTGAGCCTAGTGATATTAATTTTTATAGCAGCAGCCACAAAAAACATCTACCTCTTTTTGAGAAATGAACAACAAAGAAACAACAATGCCAAAGAAATGGAAAGCAGAAACTGTAATTGTGTATTCCAAACTACTGCACTAACCAGAGGACGAAATCGCCGAAGAGCCCGGCAAGTCAAACACAAAACCACAGTAAGATTTCACAACCTGTTGTAGAGCTACTTGTTAAAAGCCTAAATGCTAATAATGTAAATACTATACTCTAGGCAAAACCGTCCGAGGCACAATGTTTTAGAGGCCTATAAAACTAAGGCCATGATGAAAGAAGTGAATAGGGAAAAGATGTTGTTTACAATACTGTAACATTTCATTTGTACGCCTTCTTATCAGGCAGCAAAGTTACAGTGTAAGGGAGAATTTCTCTTTTTCCCATCGCTGCATCCCCCAGAATACACTACCTAACTGACCTGTGGAACTTCAGTGCCACGGGACATTGTATAGATCTGAAATGTAAGTAAATTCAAAGGGGGCAAACTAGGGGCTTGGTGGAGCTTTGATGCATATATATTGTCAGTTATGGTCTTACTTACTTATTTTTACAAAGAATTATTAATATTTTTTTTAAAGTTGATATCCAGTAATAAGTCTACATCTCTGTAACTGCTCTGTATAACACACCATGGTAAACAGCCAGTACTAAAATAATGAAATATACTTCCCCCACTATTATATATACACTTACAAACCCACCAATTCAGTGGTCTGAATAGATTAAATCATCACACTTCATAGATCCTACACACTGATCTTACTAGCATGTTAGCAGTGCTCTCCTCATTCCTCAGTCACAGCCTATGCTTCTGTGTTCCTTGTTACACTCTTCTACTGCAGCCACTTCATGCCAGCAGATCTGTATCATTACTGTCACCTCTACCCACATATTTCATACAGCTTGTCTCTTTTACTTTACAGCCAGGACTCTGTACTTCTTTTTGTATGTGTTCTGGTCATGTTTCTGAACCATGCCTGAAGCTTTGTTTCTCCTCATCAAAGCTAGCCATACCACAACTTCCTGGTCTTACTCCTTTTTATCACACTCTCAGTATCTCAAGTCTACCAACCAATTTATTGGTTCCATGACAACAGCCCCTTCCACTTTTCACCCCAGGTAACTTGAAACCCTGCTTCTTTAATCAATCCATAATTCCACTATGGAATCACACACAATGTAGCAATATTTTTTAAACTTTTATCCACACTCATCTGTGTTAGAGACCAGAAAACTTTTCCCAGCAATGAGTTAAGTGTTCATCTCTGAAACATAAAATAAACAGAAATTGCTGGGAGAACCATATTACCACCATCTTGTACTGGGTCTGAATGGCATGTACTTATACTGGATCTGGGATGGAATTAATTTTTCTTTTCTTTAATGTTTATTTATAGCATCCTATGTGGTGCTGTGTTTTCGATTTTGTGACAAAAACAGTTGATAATGCACCAATGCTTTGGCTATTGCTGCACAGTACTTGCACAGTGTCAAAACTTCCTCTTTTTCCTAGTCTGCCTCCTTCTGATCCCAGCAGATAGATAGGGGTGGGCAAGAAATTGGCAGTGGACACAGCTGGAACAGCTGACCCAAACTGGCCCAAGAAATATTCCATATTATATAACATTAATCTCAGCAATAAAACCGGAGTGGTAGCAACAAGGTGGCTGTTGCTTGGAGACTGACTCAGCACTGGTCTCCTAGTGCTAGGTGGGAAGTGATTGCCTTTGCATCAGTTGGGTTTTTTTTATCTCCTTCTTTCCTTCACTTATTAATCTATCTTTATCTTGACCTATGAGTTCTTGCTTTCGTTCTTGCTGTTGTCCCCCTGTGCTTCTGGGAAGGTGGAGGAGGAATGAGTGAACAGCTGTGTGGGATCATGCTTGATGGCCACCTATGTTTGGTCAACCCACCGCAGATCGCAGCTTTCCACTATTTCATTTGACACAGTCACAGGAATGTGTTTACTTTTACCTAGAATATTTCTATGGCTTTATAATCAATCAGATACAGTATACCAAAACTGTTAATGGATGTCAAGCTGTGTGACAGACTTCATTCACTCGGCCAATTTGGCTTATCACCACATAAAACATTCTGACAAGGCAACAGTTTATTAGAAAAAATACCTCTGTTTGTTGTGAATTCGCTGTCTCTAGCTTTTGCAGATCTCACAAAATCAGCTGCCACTATCATTGGTGTATAACACAAATCACAACTGTATTTCCTAACCAAGGTTCTGAAAGCCAACCTGCAGACACACGAAAATTAAAAAATAAATAGTAAAGACATTTTCCTGATTAGCTGTTCTAAAACACTGTTCTGACATGCAGTACTCTGGGGATGTCTAATATTATAACAAGATAAAATATATCCCACATCTGTCTGTCTTAAATAACTAAAGGAGAAAAATGTAATCATCCCCATTTCTTACAGTCAAGATAAACTTCCTTACGGGAAATATACTGAAAACATATTGACATGACAGTTACTTACTTGGAATAGCGGACCATAGGGGCACATATTTTTACAACTTGCCCAGAATGAAACAAATCCATGGGATCTTTCAGTTGGCATTCTTTAGTTTCTAGGTCACCAATCATGTATAATTAACAATCTTTTTAACATCTGGAAAAACAAGCAGTGTTTGAAATAGAAGTCATTCAGCTATTTCTCACAGGCCATGCAGCAGCTTGCTTTTCAGTAGAGCATCCTGCAAGCAGGCCCTCGCTTGCAGTGTTGGAACAGGCCTTTTGCCACAGCCAACTGCTGAGCACCAGTCCCATGCCCCATTGTACTTTGCCATCCCCACGCTGTAACACCGCTGTGTTTTCATTCACAGAACCACGGACGGGTTTGGGTTGGAAGAGGACGTAAAGATCATCCAGTTCCAAGCCCTTGCACGGGCAGGGACACCTTCCACCAGACCGGGTTGCTTCAACCTGGCCTTGAACGCTGCCAGGGATGGGGCAGCCACAGCTTCTCTGGGTAACCATGCCCAACCCAGGGCTCGCGTCTCGCTCGGGCTGGAGGGGAGGTTCTCAGCCACCCCTCAGCGCAGGGCCGGCTCCGGGAAGCCCCTGCCCTGCCCCACAGGCCTCACGAAGAAAGGTTCTCCTCATGCCAGGCGAAAGCTCCCGCTGCTC
>NW_009916442.1:0-638 GCF_000696875.1 Nestor notabilis | reverse complement strand
GTTGTCGCTCAGGAACTTCATCCCATAGGGCCCGAGGAGCTCGGCCAGTGCCCGCATCTCTGCAGGGAGGGGACAGGCATGGATGGGACACGGGTGGGGACAGGGATGGGGACAGGGATGAGGACAAGGGTGGAATGGGACAAGGATGGGGACAAGAATGGATGGGGACAAGGATGGATGGGGACAGGAATGGGGACAAGGGATGGGGACAGGGATGGAAACAAGGAGATGGAGACAAGGATGGATGGGGACAGCGATGGATGAGGACAAGGATGAGGATGGGGACAGGAATAGGGACAAGGATGGACAGGAACGAGGAGATGGAGACAAGGATGGATGGGGACTGGGATGAATGGGGACAAGGATGAGGACAGAGATGGGGACAGGGATGGGGACAGGGATGGATGGGGACAAGAATAGGGATAAGGATGGATGGGGACAAGGATAGGGATACAGATGGAGACAGGGATGGGTACAAGGAGGGATGGGGACAAGGATGAGGAGAGGGTTGAGGACAGGGATGGGGAGAAGGATGAGGACAAGGATGGATGGGAACAAGAATGGGGATGGGGTTGGGGACAAGGATGGGGATGGCGCTGGGGACAAGGATGGGGATGGCGCTGGGGGCAAGGATGGGG
>NW_009916441.1:7368-12793 GCF_000696875.1 Nestor notabilis | reverse complement strand
AGCCCAGCAGCGTGTGTGGGTCACTGCGGACATGACGCATGTGTGCATGTCGGGGTTCAGGACCACCCCAATGTGCTACCAATGGCTGATCCACCAACGTCACCCTCAGTGCGTGCAGGACACCCCCCCTGCCACACTGTGACCTTCTCTGGGGCGCTGGCAGGACCAAGCACCGCAGCTGGATCCACCTCCCGAGCGGCTCCAGAGGGTGATTGTTCCTGAGCAGTGTCCCGTGAAACACCAGAAACACAAAGTGAGTCTTTCTTAAGCACTAGATGTTCCTGTTCATCCCACGGTCCTGGAAATCCCTCTTTAGTCATTGCCAGAGTCTTGGCCTCCACGACATCCTGCGGTGAAGGATTTTGCAGGCCAAAGAAGTGTTGGGCACAAAGGATTTCCTTTGAAATGCGGTTGACACTTTCATTTTCAGCGCCTGCCCCCTCTGCCTGCCATAGAAGAGATGGGGAATGGCTGGAGGGCTGCCCCTGATCTGCCCCACGTCCCCTGGGCTCCAGGGATCTAATGAAAATCATTCAGGTCAGACAGAGAGCTTCCCGGTAGTAATAGCTGCAATAGCACAACCTCCTATTAGACACCAGAGAATCCCCATGGACAAGCAGCATCCTCCACGCCTCTCCTCAGCTTAAAGCCGAGGGGCCCTGGTTCACTTCTCCATGGCTGCAGGGCCAGGCTGTGGTGTGGGCACGGAGCCCACCTCCTCCAGGAACACCCTGGGGGTCCCACAGGGTGCCCCAGTGCTTGGGGGGCTGGAGACACCTCTGCGGTGCTGGTGAGATCCTCACTGCACGAGGAACCCGGGGGGAGGATGAGGCTGGTGGTGAGGCTGCAGCACTAAACCAGTTCCTATGACAACCCCAAATCCCAGACCTGTTTATCCCCTCTAATAAAAACCCACAATAACTGTGAAACTGGGGAAGAAGATTCAATAAGATGCGCAATAAATCAGGAACAGCATCAAGCCCATGTCACTGTTTTACTTCAGCTTCATTCCTGGCTTTCCAAGGAAAAGCCTGAGAAATGGGGAGCTGTGAAGGCGCGAGCTGGTGGGTCTGGAATGGGTGGGAGCAGGGTCGAGCCCGCCGTGCACCCCCAGCACCTTCTAGAAAGGATGAGCCGGAGCGTGGCCGGGAGACACAACAGCCTCTGGGCACCCATCCCTGTGGGAGGCACCGCCAGCGTGGAGGGGTCTCTGCTTCCCACCATGGAGCTGGCGCACCCCGGGGCAGCACACGGGGCGTTTATCCCTCTCTCTCCCATTTTCTCCTTGCTCAGCCCCGGCTCCAGCACAAGCTCAGCTTTGTCCCGCTCCCTGCGAGCGCTGCCAGCCCTCCCCTGCCCCCAGGGCTCCAGGGAGACCCTGCACCGCCCGTTTCAGCCACCCCATCGCTAGCTGAGCCCATGCCCTTCCTCGGTGCTAATTAAACCCTTGCTCCTCCTCCTGGCCAGCCTCCTCCATCACGCTCTCTGCACTAATTGCTCTCTGTTACTCTGTGTTTTCCATTGAGGCTCCTGCTCCCCGTTGGCTCTTGGCACAGCCCGTGCCTCCCACGCTGGCTCCCTGGCACGGCTCTGCACGGCACTGCACGGCACTGCATGGCATGGCACACACCACTGCCCGGCACCCCTGCCAGCCCTCTCACCTCAGCACCTCCACCGGCCATTTCCCACCTCCCCGACCCTTCCCCAGCTCCTGCTTCCTGCCTTCTCCCCCATCCCATCCCAAACAGCCCTTTCCTTGGCTTTGCCATCCCACGAGGTCCTGGCACCGAGCTCACACACCACACGGAGGAAAAGCCCAGCTAAAGACCCACAACACGCGTGTGCCGGGAGCTTCTCACCCTGGCAGGGGCTGCTTTGCCAGGACACACCAACACAGCCTCATCCACATTCTTGCCCTGGCACAGCACCACTCCAGCATGTTCATGGATGGGTCCAGGGCTGGGATACAGCCCATAACCCAGCTGGAGCTGGTGTGTCCCCTCCCTGGCTGGGACACTGAGCCCCACCATCCATCCCGCGTGTGCCGGGAGCTTCTCACCCTGGCAGGGGCTGCTTTGCCAGGACACACCAACACAGCCTCATCCACATTCTTGCCCTGGCACAGCACCACTCCAGCATGTTCATGGATGGGTCCAGGGCTGGGATACAGCCCATAACCCAGCTGGAGCTGGTGTGTCCCCTCCCTGGCTGGGACACTGAGCCCCACCATCCATCCACCAGCTCCGCACCACGGGCAGGAGGAGCCTGGTGGGTACCAGCCCCAGCATCACCCGCATCCACCCACCTCTCTCGCCCGAGCACGCAACGGGCGGCTTAATGGGAAGTGACTCCAGCAGCAACAGGACCCACCACAAGGACCCCCCGAGCCAGGTGCACCCCGACACGCTCCTACCTTGTGTCCGTGCTCGGGCGCCTGTTTGTGCTTTCACTGCCGCACACCCCAGGCTGGTGGCTTAAAGGATTTTCCTATAATAACCACCAAATCCCTCCCCTGGGCACTAAGCTGCAGACCTGGGCCCTTTACTAGGTGCAGAGTGCTCCACGGGGCTCTGCTCTGCTTTGCATATGCTTGTATCAAACTGGATTTCCTCCCTCCTGCCCTGCCCTGTGCTTGAAAAGCCCTGAATCCCCGTGAATTTCGTTTCCCCGTGTCTGCGAGGTCTATCCCCGGTTTCGGTCTCACCCACGTACTTTACATACTCCCGCTCGTGATCCTGACGCGAGCTCACAGTGAGCTCTGGCATCCTCCCTGCCAGGGCCTGGGCAGTCCCGGGTCCTGCTCAGAGCTGGGACATGAGCTGCTGCCAGCACGGCTGTGGCTCCATTTGGGAGCTGGTGCTGCGGGAGGCTTCATCCCGGTACCCCTCTTCCCACGGCCCCTCACTGCCCCTGGGGAATAAATCATAGCATCACAGAGCGGTTGGGGTGGAAGGGACCTCAAAGCTCCTCCAGCTCCAACCCCTGCCACGGGCAGGGACACCTTCCACCAGAGCAGGTTGCTCCAAGCCCCTGTGTCCAACCTGGCCTTGAACACTGCCAGGGATGGGGCAGCCACAGCTTCTCTGGGCACCCTGTGCCAGCGCCTCAGCACCCTCACAGGGAAGAGCTTCTGCCTCAGAGCTCATCTCAGTCTCCCCTCTGGCAGGTTAAAGCCATTCCCCTTGGCCTGTCCCTCCATCCCTTGTCCAAAGCCCCTCTCCAGGTCTCCTGGAGCCCCTTTAGGCACCGGAGCTGCTCTAAGGTCTCCCCTTGAGGAGCCTTCTCTTCGCCAGCTCCCCCAGCCCAGCTCTCTCAGCCTGGCTCCAGCGCAGAGCTGCTCCAGCCCTCGCAGCAGCTCCGGGGCCTCCTCTGGCCTCACTCCTCGCTCCACGTCCCTCTACTGCTGCTGCCCCAGAGCTGGATGAGGACTGAAGGGGGTCTCGCCAGAGCGCAGTAGAAGGGGAGAATCCCCTCCCAAAACTGTCCCAGGTCATGTCCCCCAGAGCAGGGGATGCTGATTCAGTCATGCAAATATACCTCAATGGTGGCTCCTCTCCCCCCATGGAGACCTCTGTGCCCGAGGTCTCTGCTGGCAGCTGAGGCTCCCCTGGGTGCACACATGCTGTGAGCTCGTGCTCTCTTGTTTCACTTCTCTTTTGATTTTACAGGCAAAAAGTGAGAAGCAGATAAAATTGGAGACCAGCAGCTGCAGCAGCTTTCAAGGCTACAGGCGGCCACCGCAGCAGGTTCCTCTGCTTGAAAAGTGTGTTTTCCCCTCAGGCTGTGCATGTGAAGGACCCAATGTGGGGAGCACCAGCCACCATGGCAGGGTGCAGGTACGTGTGTGACACCGAGTGCACAGTGGTGACCACGTGGTGCGTGTACCCTGTGGCTTCCTGTGGTCACCGTGCTCCAGCCTTGGCCACCAGCCTGCTCCCCTTGGAGGTGGGCACCGAGCAGATGTGCATGGAGCAGGGGATGTGCATGGTGCAGATGTGCACAGAGCAGGGGATGCTCATGGAGCTGATGTGCACAAAGCAGATGTGGACAAAGCAGATGTGCATGGAACAGCTGTGGATGGAGCAGGGGCTATGCATGGGCTGGCTCGGGCTGAAACAGGAGATATGCACAAACTGGGGAGGAGGAGAATTAGCTGGTGCCAGCTACCACAGCACCATGAGCCACATTCCCAAATATCGGCCCGAACTGGCATGAGGCTGCAGAGGGCACCATGTCCGTGGACCCCATGGGACAAGCACTGTTGCTCTTGCTTCTGAACACAACAGGACTGGATGACAGTGGCTGTTTGCTGGCTTTAATGAGGATGGGCTCGGTGTGGTGACGAGCTAACACAGATAATGGACCTGCTGAGCGAGGGAAGTGCTGGTTGTGACCTGTGCTGGTGGGAACAGGCCTGTGTGAAGTCCTCCTGCTGTGATCGGCACCCAATAGCTTGAACAAGGTGCTCGGCCTCGTGGCCTCGTCCTGTGTTTGAGACAGCTGCTGGGTCCTTGGAGAGCTGCTGCTGAGCCCCAGCACAGCAGATCCAGCCTGAGCCTCACCTGACGCCGAGGTGGGAATGAATTAGGGAAGCTTTGCCAGCTCCGAGCGTGGCGTGCAAGCCTGGACAGGCTGTGCACCCAAACAGATCCACTTCTCCTTTACTGAGCCCTGCAGAAATATCCCGGCTTTCTCCCCCCGCACGGGCTCTTCGCAGGCTGCGGTGCCACACATCACTTGGCAGCGACCCTGATGCTGGCATACTCAGAGCGGGCTGTGTGGGGGCTCCTGCCGAGCTGCGGGGCTGCAGGCAGGGGCTGGAGATCGGCGTAGTGGATGTTGTTGTCCTCCTTGGTGCTTTGCTGCGGAAGGGCACGCACATGGGGAATGCTGTCCCAAGGGAAAGCTTCCACAGGTGGTGGCTGCTGCTCACCCGTTGCCCACCCTGGCCCCAGAGCCTCACGGAATCCCTGCAAGCTGGAGCATCACCGTGGGATGCTCTTCCCCACGTCACAGCTCGCTCTTACCTGGCTGGGCAGATGGGAGGTCTCTGGGTCCAGGGCTTGGCTGTGGGGGGGAAGGATGGCTGTTAATGCTAACGGAATCCAGGTCCCTCCACACCCAGCCTTCCTCAATTCCCTTCCCCAGTTTTAGCCAGGCTCTGCAGCACGTGGACACACAATGCCCACGCTGAAGTCAGAGGGACAGGGTGCTGTCTGTGCGCCTCGGCTGGGCTCAGACGCTGCGGTGAGGGGCTGCAGGCAGCTCCCACCCATGAAACACAGGACGAGGCAATGCAGTGCGGTGATGTGCCTGTGAGTAAAGGAGCTTTTCTGGGGAAAATCACTGCTCCAGAGGGAGAGGAAATCAGGATAAGGCAGTTCTTGAGGTGCAGAATGGTGGGTACAAACCTGGAGGGGATGGG
>NW_009916441.1:5583-7183 GCF_000696875.1 Nestor notabilis | reverse complement strand
GGGATAGGGTGGTGGGTGCCGGGCAGCGGGCAGGATGGAGGCTGTGGGATGTGGTCCTGGGGAGCAGCATCCTGCTGGGAGCCCCACTCACCATACATGGACACTTCCGTGCCCTTTCCATGCTGAAACACCTCAGTGCCCTGCAGAAACCTCTGGAACTTCACGCAGTAATAGGTGCCGGCATCCTCGGGGCGAACATCCCTGATGTGGATGGTGAAGTCCGTGTTGGACCCAGTCACTGCCCTCGTCACACGGGGGAACGTGCCCGTCTGCTCGTAGATGGTCTCATTCTCACTGCCCCAGCCCTTCAGCCACTTCACAGGACCGACGGGACCGTCTCCAGACGTGGTGCAGGTCAGGGTGAGCGTCTCCCCCGCTGTCACCCACACTTGGTCCTGGGGCTGATGCAGCTTGAAGTCCTGATCTGCCTGGGCACCCGCTCCTGGGGGGGGAAACAACAGGTCAAATCTCATGTGGCACCAAACACCCAGCAGGTTCCCTCCTCATCCCCAGCCTGGACTGATCATGCAGAAATATGCATCCCCTGTCGTGCTGTTAACAGAGGTGCTGTGCTTGCTTGAGTCCGGAGAGGTGCAGAGGGAGCCAGGGGGAATTCCTGGCAGGAAAAGCTCCCAAGTGCTGTTAAACATTAACGCCCCAGCTCTGTGTGACACGGACCAGGACCGCTGGGGCTCTACGAGGAAATGGGTTCATAGCTCGGGACTGCGCGCTGCCGGCCGAGAGCCGGCTCTGAGCAGGGATGTGCAGCCCTGTGGGAGCCCAGGGCAGAGGGTCCAGCAGCATCACACACCTCTGTGCTCTCAGGGAGGCAGAGCTGTGCCAGCGAACACCCGTGGTGCTCAGAACAGCTAAAACACAAAGCAAATCCCAGCTGCCTCCCATCACTGCTCAGCTCTGTCACAGGGGAGGAAACAAGGGCGCAGAATCCAAGGCACTCCAGAACACAAGCTCCCTCACAGCTGCACCACCACGTATTGCACTGAGAGTGTCCCACTTCTGCAGTGACTCCAAGCCCTGATTCCTTCCAGCAGAGCACAGCCATGAGCTGGAGCTGGTGCCAGTCCGGCCGACGCCGTCCCTGCTCATTGCCAACAGAGGAGGGCGGTCCCCTTCCAAGCATCCCTCATCCAGCCAACATCACTGCATCTCCCCACGCAACCAGAGAGCTGCTGCCGCAGGTGACCCCACATGGGTACCAATGCACCTTCCCACACACAGGGAGAAACTCCCGAGGTCTCCAGGAAAACCACGGGAGTTCCGCTCTCTCTATGGGCAGGTAAGAACAAACTGCACCTCCCCAAATGCCACAACAAAGTGCAGCAGCCCCATCTGAGAGTAGGCACGGATGGGGCTCCAAGTCCACCACTGTGCAGGAGGGATGCACCAGGAGCTGCTCAGCCCCACGAACCAGCGGTGCTGCTGCTCCCTAAGAACAGCCACAGCAGCAGAACAAGCCACCCTGTAGCCTACACGGCTCCTTGAGGGGCTGGTTTTGGCAGTGCCTGCCATGCCAGTGCAGTTACTACAACCAGATTGAATGAGATTTTGATACAGGTCACTGCTTAAAGGAACAGTTTTA
>NW_009916441.1:3730-5534 GCF_000696875.1 Nestor notabilis | reverse complement strand
CCAGGCACTGCCGACTGCTGCAGTCCCGGAGCTGGCAAGTGGCACACGGAACCGGTGTCATGGTCATGCAGAGACCATCATGTTTGAACAGGTAACTCCTGCACCCCACATCTCCCTCTCCAGATAAAACCCAGGCAGCAACTCCTTGGTACCCTGCAGCCATCCCCAGGATGGGGCAAGATCCTTGGCTGGATGCTCTCAGGAGAAGCTGCTGTAGGACAAGCTGCTCTGGCGCTTCCCGGCCACGACTGGCTCCCACAGGGCCTGGAGAGGATTTTTGGCAGCCATTAATCCCTCCTGACTTCCAGCAGTATTTGATGCACCCACAGATGTTCTCACTGTCTGCACAATTACTTGATCTCAACGGCCCGAGTCACCAGTTCATCCAGACTCCCCAAATTAAATGCTTTTTGCCCAAGGCATTAGTCTGCTGCATCCACATCACAGGCAGATGCCCACAGACAAAACCTTCAGCTCTTGGTGTTTCCCTTCAAAGCCATGTCAAAGCCAACGCGGTGGCAGCACCTGACACCAAAACAAGTTTGTCCCATAGGACGAGTGTGGAAGGACGGAAGCCTGGCTCGTGTCACGTCGGAATTGCGTCGCTCAGGCTGATCCTTGGTCTCGCACCTGGGTTCTGTAAGGCAAGGCCATGTTTCTTGGGTGGCACCAAATCGGAGGGCAGAGAGCCCCTGCCCTCCATGGGGGCTTGTGTGCCCCATGTGCAGAGCACAGTGACACAGGGCACACGCTGCTGCTGCAGCACGTCCTGAGCTTCTCCGCTGCCTTCTGCCCCTGACCTTTCCTAAGAAGCGGTTAAGAAACACACACAGGAAGTTTGAAAGCACAAAAGCATCATCTGCCTCTCGTCATCCACCTCTCACCAGCATGGGGCCGTGACACAGGCTACGGACCAGGCTGCTCTGGGCACAGGGACCCCCAGACCTTTCGCATCCCCGGGGTGGCCACGTTGCTAATGGCTCACTCCACTCATCAGCAGTCGCTCGCTGCTCCCCTCTGCAATCCTGTGCAATAGTGACTTGTGTGGGGTGGGGACACCCCTATGTCCCCTCAAGGGTCCCCTGCTCGGAGGGGCCAGCGCCGCCCTGTGCGGCACAGCCCAGCCTGCAGCAAGCCAAGCGCTTCCTCTTCATCCTCCCTCTCTCCATCTGTCCCATCTCCCCACGAGCCACGCGTCGTGCCGGAGGGGGGAACGCTGGGAGAAACGCCTGCTCTGGGGTCCTGGAGCTGACCCCAACATGGGAGCAGGGCCGGGGTGAGCTCAGAGGCGCTGCTCGACCCTGAAGCACGTTTCTTGGTTGCAGCGATGCGCTCTTGGGGCAGTTAAACTGAGCTGAGTTTCAAAGCACAGAAGCATCATCTACCTCTCATCATCCACCTCTCACCGTGCCCAGTGCTGTAGCTCCTCAGAACCTCAGCCAAGGCTCCTGGGCCCACAGGGATCTGTCTCTGCAGGCAGTGGTTTTTGGAGAGGGGCTGTGGATGGTCTGTGTGTGCATCTCGCATCACGCCTCGCCAGGCAGCAGCAGAGGGATCTGCAGGCAGGGCCCGTGCTCTTGCCCAGCGACAGGCTGCCACCTCTCACCGTGCCCAGTGCTGTAGCTCCTCAGAACCTCAGCCAAGGCTCCTGGGCCCACAGGGATCTGTCTCTGCAGGCAGTGGTTTTTGGAGAGGGGCTGTGGATGGTCTGTGTGTGCATCTCGCATCACGCCTCGCCAGGCAGCAGCAGAGGGATCTGCAGGCAGGGCCCGTGCTCTTGCCCAGCGACAGGCTGCCTGAGGGG
>NW_009916441.1:0-3629 GCF_000696875.1 Nestor notabilis | reverse complement strand
AGGCTGCACGGGCAGAGCCGGTCGCTTGGTCACTTCAGAAGGCACACGTGGCTCTCGGTAGCCTCTTAGATAGGACTAAAATGTGGCTTGGGGGTATTTTCCCACGTGTTCTGCTGTGAGCCACCTCACTGCTTTAGAGCCTTCCACACACAGCCCTGCTATTCAGATCACCCTGCTCGGGGTTTGCAGGAGATCTATTAAACATGAGCTTCAGCCATGATACACCACGTTAACAACACGTCACTTACAACAAGACCCACTCGTGCCTCCCACCAAGGAGCACAGGTCCTGGTCAGACCATCCGACATCGCCATCTGCCCACCCAGCACCCACCAGGACCAGCCTGGCCAGACCCCCTCCAAACTCCCGCAGCAGCAGCCATAGAGCATTGCCCACCCCCCTCCCCCATGAGAACACGCGAAGGGGAAGTTGACAGAAAACCTCAGAATATGCAAGTTAGAAAATGCAAAGTTTCCACTGCGGCTCCTTCCCTCCTTTCCCCCTGAAGGCAGCTTCTCCTTGCACCCAGCAGCCTCCCTCCTTCCCCTTTCTGCATGCTCACCCCAAGCAGCGGTAGAGCCAAAAAGCCCAGTGAGCCCCTTCCCAGTAGGCATTTACCAGGACCATGTGTGCTCCCGACATGTCTGTGCAATGGAAATGGGATGCAGGGGGGGGGTCCTCATGCTGCAAACACGTGGAACACACCACAACATCTCACCATTCCAGCACAAAACTGCTTCCCACCTGCACATTCACAGTGCCTCCCGATGACAGGAGTTTCTGAAGACTTAGATTTCAAACTGACTCTTTTGCTTCCGAGATCCAGGGGAGTTCAGGTGCTCTGCCCCTGCAATCTGCTCTATCCCACACTCCGAGTTAGCAAAGGGGATTAGAGCCCCGAAAAGCATCGCCTGACAATTCCCATGTAGGCGGGAGCACCCTCGCAAGGCGGACCCAGAGCACTTCCAGCCTGGAGCAGCAGCACGAGCACGGGCATCGTGCTGCGCCTGGCCTGGCAGAGCCTCCTCCCTGGTATTCGGTTTAATTTGGGAGCAGAATCACCCCCAGCCCTCCCGCTGTGGCGCAAGTTTTCCATCTCGGTGACACATTTTTCTTCCCCCTGTATTCCACCTTTTGAAGTATTTGATACGGAACAGATTGCGAGAGGCTGGGGTTTAATTCAGGAGAGGCTGCTCGGATGCTTCCTGATAAAAATAGAGCCTTTTTTCCCCTTCCAAAGGAGCTGGGTGAGCAGCTCTGGGGTGGCTGTGTGCTCCAGAAGCAACGTGCAGCTGGTCACCAGCATCCAGAGCCCCGCGGGCACCCACTGAAGGGCAAGAGAAGCCCCAAAATAATCTTGTTGGAATTTCACCTGCAGCCGGGCTGTCCATGGAGGAAACTAACAGGTGCTGTCTATAAAAGGGGCCTGGAATCTGCAGTTCGGGGGAAGCCAAGAAGAGAGACCCCAGGATAAGGTGCTGAGCCATGCAGATCCCGGTGCGGCCCAGGGATGCTTGTAGTAAGGGCTGTATTTTACAGACATGACATCAGAGGAAGCTTCGGATCACACACAGCCACCATTTGCGAGCTTCCCTCCTACAGCCTTAGCAGAAATTCAGCTTGAAAGCCAGAGCCCCACGAGCAAACAGATTTCCTCTTTAGGGGAAGCTCTGAGAAGTGCCTGCACGGCACAGATTTTGCAACAGGGCTTTGCAATCTGACTACTGAGCACCTCGCTTCTCTTTGCCCTAGAGGAAGAGCTCCAGCAGGACCTGCCCTTTCCCCTTTGCCTCTGCAGAAGCACTGTCGGAGCAGCCGGAGCCTGGGCCAGCTCTCCTGGAGCCCAGGCTTCGCTTGAGCCATGGCCCAGGCGGGTTTACCGCAGGGTCTTCACTGTATGGAAGTCAAGACTTAAGATCTGCATGCTCGCACCCGGAATCAGGGATGCAAAGCACGGCTTTCCACCCCAGGATGGTTCCTTCCCTATGGCTGGCTCGGGAAAACGGGGTTCTTAGTCCCAAGGCCATGTTTAATTAAACTCAAGCGCGTTGCAGGAGCCATTCTCCCGTGGCAGGAAATCACAGCGGTTCACTGAGAAACGCCGCTCACCGCCAAAGCCTTCTTGGCTTTCAGCAACTGGGAGTTTTCAGCTTGGGGCCAACACTTCTCAGTTGTGATCAGGCAACTCAAAGCAAGAAGTGTTGTGCTGAAAGCATTTGCTTTCTGCTCAAGTTTGCGCTCAAGTCCCTGCCCAAGGAAAGCTTTGACGGTAAATAGTTCTGATGGGCCTGGGAGAACATGGGCTTCCCACACGTGGGAGCCTGGCTGGGTTGTCTGTAGTGGGATCCAACTGGAAGGTGGGAATTTTGGACAGAGCAGGAAAAAAGCCCAACAGCAAGATGGTCCTGAAGGCGCATTGCTATTGACCCATCCCTCCCTGAAGGTGCAGACAGTGCTGGGCAGGAAGGAGAGCAATTCCTTATCATGAAGAGCACTGAAATGAAACACCCTAGAAAGAAAACCTCCTTGAAAGCAGCAGCCACCAAAGGGCTTTGTTCCTGGTAGGGCAAGAAACTTCCCACCGCTAGTAAGGGAAGGGAAACAGCCAGAGAGCAGCACAAACCCCGATCACCTCATGCTGCAGCACCAGGGGCTGGTGGAGCCCTGAGACATGCTGGAGGCCAGCAGCAGGAGTCCCGTGGAGGGCTGGGGGACACAGGGGCAGCAGCAGGAGCCTGGGGCAACCTGTGCTCACAGCAGGGTTGGGTGGCGCAAGATGCCTGGAGGGATGGTGCAATCCCACCACTTCAGTGCTCAACAGTTGGGTTAGAGCAGCAGGAACTGCACTCTGGGGGAGTAAAGCAGGGGGGTAGAAAGAAAAACAAGTTCATTGAAAGGTTTGGGTTAGAAGGAACCTTAAAGCTCCTCCAGCTCCAACCCCTGCCACGGGCAGGGACCCCTTCCCCTAAAGCAGGTTGTTCCAAGCCCCTGTGTCCAACCTGGCCTTGATGGGGCATATCTGAAGTCCATGGCAGAGGAGGCCGGCAGCCCTCAGCACAACCTTCCCCCTGCCTGCTCCACCATCCTCCCTACCTCCGGGCAACCTCTGAGCAGGAATTTGGGCTGCTAGCAGAGATTTTCCTCTCACGTAGCTGGCAGGGGGTGCTAGCAAATGGGTGGAAACAACATGCCGCTTCACGTCCCTGCCTAATTCCCTCGTCTGGCTGGGAAGGGGAATGTCTGCCTTGAAGTTTGCTGCTGGAGGAGCCGCGGAGCGAGGCCCCTGCGGGAGGGGAACCCATCACCGCGCTCTAGGTCACCGCGGAGAAAGGTCAAACCGAACAGCATCATGTCGCGGTCGGGAGGTGCGCGGCGAAGGTGGGGGGGAAGAGGCGAGGGTGGAGGGGAAAGGAAGGCAAAAAAGAAGGGAAGAGTCAAGGGAGCAGCAGGGCCGTGGCTTACCTGGCAGGGAGAGCAGCACCAGGCAGGTCAGCGGCCAGGGCCCCCGGGGAAGCAGCTCCATCGCCGGTGGTCTCGGGGCAGCGGGGGCTGGAGATGCTGCGGAGCTCCGCGCTTGGCTTTTGGGTTTAATAATAGAAGAAGAAAAGGGGAAAGGCAGATTGCGGCCG
>NW_009916440.1:25110-31235 GCF_000696875.1 Nestor notabilis | reverse complement strand
TAAAATACTTACTACATTAACTTACACAGGTAAAAAAGTGACCGGGAGGATTGTAAATTATGCCAGATTTAGTGGGAGTACTGAAAACATAACTAACATAGAAGGGAAGTCAGACCAAACTAGTCATCAACAATCACTACTATGCATTACAGAAACCTATCATTAAACTTTCTGTACACAAATCACCTCCAGCATGGGCTGCTTCAGCTTGTAATGGTAGTACAGTTTGGAATTTAATTTCTTGATTGTCTTGGCTTATCACATGTGATTTAGTTTCCTGCAAAATCCTGATGCATGTGAACTGAATTTCTTTCGAAGAATACTAAATTGGCATCTCTTCATAACCTCCATGCCAGATAGATAAACTAAAATCCTTAATTGAGACCTACTGGTTCAAACTGATGATTTGTCTTCCAGAGAAGTTCAGACTGCAAATGTGGTGAGGACATTCAGTCTAGAGAATCAAAACAGCTCTAATCAAGGGGGAAATACCATTATACAACTTACAGCGTGTACATTTTTGGATGCATTTACTCCATTTACTGTTTCTACTTAATTTAAATATTTATTTATTAATTTATTCATATTCATTTATATACGTATAGATACTTCATCTATATTTTCATTAATATTTCTATTTCAAAAAAGTCTGTTTCTATTACAATTAGTTATTTGATAATGAAGCATATCCATAACTATTTATAAATTTGGTGTTCATTGTGTAGCAATGCCTGACAGGTCAAGAACACTGGAATAGTTTTGGGAGTAACAGTGCCATGATAACACAGTCTTCCACAAAGACTAATTATTTCCATCCACATTCAAAGCCTTCCCACGTGAATGTAACTGATGCACTGTGAGCTCTGGCTCCGGTATTTAAACACTTCAGTGGATTTTATTACTTATCTTCAGTTCTCAGGCACCCAGGAAATCAGTCAGAAGTTCTGACTACCATTCCATAATGAATTAGAAATAAGGAATGAGGAATGGCATGCCATGAAAAAAAAATCTTCATTTAATAAGCTCTTTCCTCATTATATCTGTCATAAGTTGTGTCGTTGCTTCTAATAGCATAAGAATTATACTAGTTTTTATATAAATTTTCCAAATAACCTTCATTTTAAATGTCTGGTTCACCTGCAAGTATTATTCTTAGGATTCCTAGGAATTTTGTACGGTTTTCCTACGCTTTCTGCTGTGTAAAGACTATCTCTTGGACTAGTTTGGACTTTTTCTCATTGATTATTACAAGCCTTTATGGAGCAAAGAAAAGGCTGTGAAGGCCTTTTGCAGTCCATATTTTTCTCTGTATTATGACTGAAACCAATGGAGCATACAAAAAAGAAGATAAGTCCATACAAATAGAATAATAACTTCTATTTTTGTGATAAATTGCTTTTTTTCCTAGTGGCAGACCTCACAGAACTGTTTTTTAACCTTCATGGTAACTAGAAAGAAAGAAATTACTACTTGCTTTTGATCAGAACAGGGGAACTAATAAAGCTTACTTATCCAAAGAAATACCCTGTCATTAAAACGGCAAAAAACAACTTTTCGCTTTAGTATGGAGCCTATCCAATTTTGCAAAGGGTATGAATTTCCTTTTTGCTAACAAGCAACTACTGACGGAGAAAGAAATGTGTTTTTCTCTCTCTTTTTATTTCCAGAAAGCTTTCAGTTTACATTTTCTTTTAGTATTATCACTTGTGAATATCACAGTCTTGTGGGACAAAAGGCAGGATTCTGCTACAAAAAGTAGCACCATGGAATAATGAAATTAGAAACTTCCTAGAAACTTCTTATGATAAAGGCCATGAGCCTAAATGAAGTGAAACTGCCCATGAAAAAAAATATATTCTCTGATCTGTCAAAATCCACCTCTGTTAGTACACAACAAGATGCCCCTCACACAATCCTTTGCAACGGTCATTAATTCAAACAGCTATAACTGCATGCCATTACTAGTAGAAGCTCATGCAAGCTGCCTTTTCCAAATTACCTGAAGTAATTTGTTTCTGTTAGCTGCCCTACAGTATACCACTGACTTAATGCAAATTTTCTTCTCAGCTGAAATCTGTATTTCAAGGGCGCTGCCTAGCACAGGGGGTAAATTTCAAATAATGGACAAGCTGTTGTGGTATGAGATTCTTCAATTACTATGACCCAGAAATTAGGTATAATTAAAATCTCCATAAAAATTTTATGGTATCACTGAGAAGGAAGTCTTCATTTATATCAGGGTCTTGTTAACAACTTCTGCCCCAAATGGCACAAAATCTTCAAATACTTTTCTTCCATCTGATTTCACAAAGTAGGAAAGGAAACTGAATATAAGATAAAACCACACTCTGGAGTGAAAATATTAACAGTATTCAGTTATTTCACTAATAACTACAGTTACCACACTATAGGCTTACTTACATTTGGTGAATCTTTCCTGTCCAAAAATGTAAATGATGCTTTTATATCAGTAACTGGACACAGCTGAATAGTTACTTATCATCTGAATAACTTCTGAATAGTAAGCTTCTCCAGTAAACATTTAGACCTTTATTCTCTTTTGATATCTCTTACGGATATAATCTCACTCATTCTAATACAGCTGTACCCAACTTAAACCTTTAAAAATTAGACTAGAAAGTCAGACCCTTCATTTGCTTTATTGTAGTATTTGAATAGCAACTTTTTAGAAAAGGAAAAAAAAACCTCCAAGCCACAAGATACCACAAATGGAAACTCAGAGAATAGGAGGGTCTACAAGCCCCTGATATTTATGCATCATTCCTTCATCTGCCCAACATATTCTCACAGAAAGACAGTGAGCTGGCAACTCTTGGTACTGACTATATTTATTATCTCCTTTTTTAAACACCTGCATATGACTCTTCCTTACAAAAAAGAACTAAACCACAGCAAGCTGTAACAGAAAGTGAAGAGGTGTTCATACAACCTGGAATGTACAAAGGATCAAAATTGTAACTAGCTGTTATCCTAGAGACCACCAACAAACATTATTTGTGTACAGATTAAGCAAATAGCAAGAACAGTGTAATATGTATTACATTTTACAGGCATGCCTATGATTCTCAATGGCTCTTCAGTCGGTCAGGGTTTTAAGGGATTTGTTTATCTTTCTACAGCAGAAGCATCAGAGCTCTTGGAAGAGTGAAACATGAATATTCACTAAGAACTAAATGCACAGAAGCTCAAGTTTTGCAAGCAGGTTTGCATGACTTATGTTTATATCTAGAAACTAATCAAATCATAATCTATATAATTGTTGTTTACTTAAATTGGAAACTGAACTTTAAAAAGAGTAATGGATCAAGCGCCTTTTTTCTTAAGTTCAAACATAAATGAGAAGTATATATCACTCTTTATTTCTTTTTCCCCAGGCCATAAGAATTCAGGAAAGATAAGAAGTTGGAGGGTAAATTCAGCATCAGTCAAGAGTAATGAATAAAAGGTATTATAAAACCTGAAATGAAACCATACGATGTATCTAGCCACCAAGACAGATTCTTCCAAAGAAGCTGATGAGTCAAAGATAAAGGTGTTTCTGATATTTGTACAAGATGTGCTTTACATTCAGGGATTGTTCTAAAAATTGAGTCAATTAGTTTATGAATACATATGCCTTTGAGACTTTATACGTATATTAACATAAACAATATACTGTTATTAGGAGAGCTTGTAATCGTGCTACAAAGATTTCCATGTGATTGTAATGGACTACCCTTAATGGCTACACTATAAAACCCAGCAAATGAACACCTACAGACAATGAACACCCGTAGGTGAACACCGCACCACCATTTGGTTAAGCTGGCCAGAGTGAACCATTGAAATTTTTTAAAAACAGCAGAATTACTGTTCTCACAAAGATCAGGAAAGCCCTTCACTAATTTTTCAAATATCATTCTCAGTTCTGAATTCCTACTTTTTCTTCTCCAAGAAGACACCAATCATAACACAAGAGCTACTAGAAAGTATGAAGTTAAGTATTACATTTTGGTTAAATCTTTATGAGAAAGGGACAAAGGGGGACACTGGTTCTGTTTTTATCTAAATAAATGAAGGGCCAAATACTGAAACAAAACCCCCTATGTCCTACAAACACTTTTTACTGAACAGAAGACTTCCAAATAGTAGAAGAAAAACACTACCACAAAAAGTCAGAGGATTTATTCATAGATTAACGGATATGTGAGTATTACCTGCACCAGTAGTAGATATGAGTTTGGGCTTGCTGCGTGCTCCATCACCTTTTGTTGTATAGGCTGTCACAGTGAAGGAGTATGTCGTTTCAGGCTGAAGCCCAGAAATTATCATTTCCTAAGATGGAATAAAACAAGAACATGTTATTAAAAGTAGGTTGTTTTCCAGGAAAGCATGGAATCCTACACACAACCCCTGTTCATTACATGTAGTGAACATGTTTTTGTGCTACTGGTAATGATAGCAAGCATTTGAGATCACCAACAGACAGTTCTTTGTGAAATATTTAATAACGCAAAATGTTTCACTCACTTAAGCAATAAAAGACAGCACACTTCGAAATAGCATGCCTCAGGTAGTTTAAAGCATAAGGCCAATGGCTTCTTGGTGTGAACAATGAATAAAGCCTTCTGAAATACCTTGCCTGAGCAATACTACTGATACTGTGAAACTCATATGTAAAATGAGAAACTCCATTTAACTTAGTAATTTACAGGACACCACTGATATATCTACCAAATGCCTAGTAAGAATAATGTTGAATTTATATCCACACTTTGTAAGTCATGATAGTTTAGCTGAACAAAAAAGCCTTGTTTCTTTCATAATACTTTCTCTGCAATCTGTGCAACTGGTTGGATTGTGCATTTGTGTATCTCAAAGGACTTTGGAAATAACTCACTCTTCAGGTCTAAAAAAACACCTAAAACACCATTTAAAAACACGTCAGAGAATAAATCTGATGGCCCTTAAACAAATGACAGCAGCCACAAACACATAGGTCTTCAGCTCGAACAGCAGCAAGACCAAACTACAAGCATTAAAGCAATGATGGGAATCTTTTTACACATGTGCATACACACACAAGTATACACACACAGAAGATGGTGAAGGGCCAGCCACCAGAAATAAACTAAACTTATGTTATGCTGTAAAGGCAGACAGAGGAATTTAAGCCTTGACATGCACAATATAAATATATTTTATATGCAAATACAAAAGGACAATATTTGGAGGCAAGCGACTGGCCTAACATTCCCAACTCATCAGCTTCTTGTCTGTAACCACTGAACTATTCCTTTGCATGTTTATGTGACTGAATGAACCCACAGTAAATTTCACTGCTGCCAGAGATACGGTATATTTACGTGCCTAGAATAAATAGCATATGTGCAATCACACACCCCTCAGAGGCAACAACCATAAAAGTTAATATAAAAATTATCGGTCAGACTATCCAGAATAAATGGATTTTTCAATATAGTAGGTATGAGTTTAGTACAGATGTGATTAGAATTTGGCATTGTATTCACAGTCAGTTATTAGCAATATTGAAATAACAAGGTAATAATCAGAACGAGTGGGCAAAATAGATCAAATAAAATAACCCATTCAAAAAAACCTACAGAAAAATACCTTACATAGACTTTAGCTCAGAACTGAATGGACCCTAAGAACCTTAAATCCATCCTTTTAAGAAGTGATGAAGAACTAACCTCATCTAAAACAACGGATACTTCATGGTATAAGAAATATGACTGCATGTAGCACTGTTGTTTAAAAGTGCTATCTGGCTACAGCAAACACTGCTACTGAGGCATAACACTGGAGGGCATTTGGATTTCCAGATAGTATAAAAAAATGCATTTATCAAACTACCAAAAAAGAAAGGACAACTGATTTCAAATTTCAATTACACAAAAAAATTAACCCTAAAATGAATACAGAAAAATCTGACTACAACTACGCAACTCTGAATCAGTTTTATTTTTCTAACACCTTCTTGTAAAGAGGAAATTGTGAAGCAAAGTTAGTGACAGTCATCAAAAAGGAGAAAACACAAGCAAGTTCTGTACATTTTGGTATCATGCTAAACCCCAGAATAAGCAAGCAATAATAGTAAACAA
>NW_009916440.1:5000-25079 GCF_000696875.1 Nestor notabilis | reverse complement strand
CGCCCCCCCCCCCCCCCCACCCCCAAAAAAAAAAAAAAGAAAAAAAGGTGCCATAAGAGAAAAAAGACTTTGTTGTTAGGAGCATGCATTTGTGCTAATGAAAAACAAAAACAAAAAAACCCAAAGAAAACACCACCCCAAAAAAGCCCAAACCAAAAAAAAAAACCCAACAAAAAAACCAAAGAAAACTCAGAAAAGGCGGCTACAAGCAAACAAGCAAAAAGAAAAGAAAAAAACCCAAAACATCAGACTGTTTTTCTGGCCAGTCAAAAACTACTCACATGTTCAGTAGTATCATCATATTCCCACTGATTGAGAGTAAATAGAGTTGGAAGGAAAAACAAAAGAAATGAAGATATTTGTAGCCTGTTTTCTTCTTAATAGCAAAAGAAATAAAAAAAAAATAACGGAAAAAATCATGTGCCATTTGAATTAATCACGTAGAATCACACAGAATTTGGTTAATCGGAATCAGGCCAGGCATTTTTAATTCCATTTCTGCTCTCTCTAAAAAACCAGCCACTTATTTTTCTTTGAAAGGTGAAAGAAGTAATGAATCCTTTTGTACCATGTAGTTATATTTTATAAAAGATCATATTAACAATAGCTACCAAGGCAGAATTAAAGGCTACCTGTTTTTTTAATCATGTTACTAGGCTATATGCCTGAGTTTCCTAAATTAACTCGTCAATGCCTTATTTAAATTAACAGCAGGATTTTGTTAGTCTTGAAACCTAACCACACTGATCTTCTGTCATCAAGATTTCATACCTGTACAAGTTCTGATCTCATGTATCACAGAGTTATGATAGGCAGGAAGGGGTGGGGAGAGGAGAAAGGAAGTGACTATAGAGAGTGAACCAATGGCGAAGACAGGTCAAAGCCAAATCTGGCAAAAAAGGAAATACAAGTCTTGCCTTTATGATATTTGGGCTTTTAATATCTCATCTAGTCTCTAGTTTCTGACCTTTCAAACTACTTCTGACCTTTTAAACTGCTAGCACACAGAAGCTGAAAGTGAAAATCTGTGCAAGAATGGGGAGAACCAAAGTGCGGCAGCATCTCCTTTTCCATCTCCTCTTCCTTTCCCTTTCCCTATTTCCCCACCTGTTTTCATCTTTCTCTCCAGTTAATTTAAGCTATAAAAATACCACATTTTGCAAAAAAGGTAAGTACATACAGATAGACAGACTGGCCACTAAAACTGCATAAAGACCTCCAGGAACAGAGGCAATAGTTTGAGAAAAGGGTCATCAGCAAAATGCAGGTGTAGAATACCTGTTCTCAAAAAAGGTATCTGTAGAACTGAGATTTAGAGCTAAGACTGGAAGAAAAAACAAAAGAAGCCAAACCCCATTTATTTAATCACATAAAATGCTTAAGAGGCAAGTTCAACTCTTTGTGCTAGATTCATCATTTCCTACCATTACCAATCATTCCAGCCATAAATTGAGAGCTAGAAGTGAGAGGTGTGTCTTGCTGATAGTTTCAATGTAGGATGAATGTATTCCTCCACTACCAGGTGCCTTGGGAATCTTCAGTTCTACAGAGAACTAGTGTATCTCACCAGTAAAATCATATTTTTAGAACCTTTTTGAACTTGATCAGGGTGGGGTTTTTTTTGTTATGTTTCATAGTTCATAAAACAGATGGGAAACATTGCAATATAAGTAACTCCATACCCGTAGAAATTAAGCACCTCATTTTATTGCACAGTTACTGATACAGATAATGACAAGTATAAATACCTTAGTGATTTCTAAAGTTGCACAAATAAATTAATGTCTTTTGAAACACGTGGTGAGGTGGATACATGCTAATGACAGAAACACTGTAATAATGAGCCCACACAGGCTTCTAATTTTTCTAGGTTCTCCACTGAAACACAGAAATATCTGGTGGGTGGAATAGACAGTGCTCAGTTTGCTCTATTGACTGTGACCAGGCTCAGATCTCTCTGATGCTTTAAAACTTCAGAGCATAGGTTATAGGGTGAAGCCTTCAGGTTTCAGGAAGCCAGTGGAATGACACAGTTTAGCATTTAGTTCCACACTTATATAGAAAAGGGTCCCTAGGTTGGGCACAACAACCTTTAAAGGTATTCTGGAAAAAAAAAAAAGTTGTTAAAATACAGATGAAATTCTAGAGATGTTAAGTAGATGGCTGAAATAAAGAAAGAAAAAGAAATGCAGTCATGGATAGCTCTCTGGTACACAAAATATTTTCACTGTGACTCAGAAAAGAATATAAAATATGCCAATTACCTGTGCATCAGCCAACATGATGTCCTTCAGCATGGGCTGACCCTTTGACTCTCCATTTTCCATTCTCACATAGTGGACCTGGTATCCTCGGATCTGACCATGCTGCTTATTGGGTAGAGGTGAGCGCCATGACACTTTAACAGCAGTAGAGTTGACAGCCTCTACCTCGACTTTGCGAGGAGGACCACTAGGAACTGGAACAACATCATTGGACAGAAGAGAATTACAGGCACCTGTCCCACCCATCTCTTTGTTTGTTTGGTTTTTTTTTAAGGGCAGACTCACTCATGGTTTCTCTGAAGAATATAAATTGTTCAACAAATGAAAATGCTCAACCAATCTGCTCTACCTTTCAGTGAAAAGATCAAAAAATATGACTGATGCAAAAAATGGAAGAAAAAGGAGTATTAGAGAATATAGAAAAACATGTAAAAATGTACAAAAGCCAAGGAAGATGCTTTGAGAGTCAAAGCATTATAGTACAAAGAGATATTTTAATCATTGAAATACTACTATTACTACTGCTACTGAAAACACAAAAGATTTCAAAAAAAGATTCTCTTATTTTTTATTTAAATTGTCTTTTTTGGTTTTTTTTTGTTTTGTTTTGTTTTGTTTTTTTCAGTAGTATAAAAAGGAGGCTGATAATAGGGCTGTCTTCTGTCACTTTCAAGCATGGAAGAAAAGAAATGTGTGGAGCATCAGTTTTCCAAGATCAAAAATAAAACTAAAAAAAAAAAACCATCAACCGAAAAAAAAAAAAACAACTCAAAAAGCATAACATGGAACAAGAAAGCAGTTAAAAAAAAAAAACAAAAAAAACCAAAAAAAACCCAAAAAAACAACAAACCAACAAAACCTGAAAAAACGTTCCTAGACATAAGTGTTTAAAAATAACAATGATTGAAAAGGCAGAAAGATTTTCCTCTGAGTGTTATTTTTCTGTTAAAGAAGGAGCAAGAAGGATATGTATGGGCTCAAAGAAGCAGCAGATTCATGTCACTTACAAAAAGGTACTTTCTGTTAAAAAAGAATAAAAATACCAAGTATAAAAATGGTGTAGAAAGGACAAGTCTTTGATTAAAAAAACTCAAAAGGTGCTAACATCTGTGATTTGGAAAAAAAAAGAGGAGCAGAAAAAAATACTGTTAGGCTATACAGAAGACAGCAGATCGACAGAGTCATAGAGGTGCAAACTGATGTAGTGGAGGCAACATACCATCTTCATCTGTCCGAATCAATACTGCTAAGCTCTCTGGGCCAGGTCCAACATCAGTGTGGGCAGTCACAGAGATCCGGTACTCAGTCCATTTTTCCAGCTGTTCCAAAAGGTATCGGGTACTGTCCGAGGAAATTCCCAAAATTTCATGGGGCTTGACATCTTCTCCATCAATCCCAATGTACTTGATGGAGTATTCAGTGATAATGCCATTCTGTTTTTCCACCGGTGGAGGTTTCCAACTTACCAAAATGCTAGTGGAGCTGGGGCTTGTGCAACTAATGTCTTGAGGAGGAGCTGATGGCTCTAATTTCAGTAGTGGGTTAAAGAAGGATTTGAGTGAAAGGATAGGAGTGATCAAAAAAAATGAACAAAAGAAAAAATAAAAATAAATAAAAGGAAACCAAATGAAAATAATAAATAAAGCTAAAGAAAAAATAAAAGTAGAAACTTAAAACAGCAAAAAGTCAGATAATCATATGCACCTTGGCTTATTAACATGAGGAAACTAAAAATGAATAGACAACTAAATGGTGAAAAAGTATGCAGGGAAAATATATGAAGATGAAACCTCAAAATAATGTTACCTACCTGTAATTAAAATTCTTCTTGAAATAAAACAAAAACGTGACACTTCTATGACTACTGATCTATCTTTATAATAATCGCAATTAGTGCAAGCTAAAATATTTTAAATGACACATGACATGTAGTACTTACAAAATTTGGATATATACCCTTCAAGTGGGTTTACTTTGAGAAAAATTCTCTTTTTACAGAACGCCTAAAAACTTGCAATAATTGCTAGAAATTGCTCCATAAATTGCCATTTTTTGCCATTATATAGTGTAATTTTGCCACTATTATAAACTATTATTTTTTCAGGATTTTTTTTATAACTGAGTCTGCCTGGCACATGTCAAACATATTATGTTTAAATGGAAAGCATTTTGTGAAACATTTATTGTAACCAACATACTAAGAGCATGCAGTCAACAGAAGATGAAGAGTCTTAGTCAAAGTCTTACCTACCAGGAATAAGTGACAGGCTTGTTGACTCTGACTGTAAGTTGTACTTACCCTAGATCAGCTGTCAGTTTTACTTTTTTTAACTCCTCTTGGAGACACCTTTGCTAGCAAAGAATTAAATCCTACCAGTAATGTAGGTAACTTCTACAGGAAAAAAAAAATCTACCCCCAAACAACGTGTCAAGAAAGCAGGTATTAATTTACAGAGTTCACAAGCTCAGCACATCAGAACAGTGAGAGAGTCTAACTTGGTTTCATCTCTGGTTACCAGCACCAATCTTCCAGAGCAAAAGTGCTCACATTTACTGATTTGTACTCAAAAGGAGTCTGTAACATATTTACCTTTTCTGGGCTCCAGAGCATTTAAGCATGTATGTCATTTCACTGCTTTCAGTGCCTCAATTCATGTACTGAAAGTTAAGTGTGCATTTATGTGCTTAAATGCACTTTGATTTAGCAAAATCCATGCTTTCTACCTGAGATCATTCAGAGCTCAAAAAAAGGAGCCGTAGCTCAAATTCACTGGCAGAAGTAGTGGACATGGACTCCTTTCCTATTTCTGCCTTCTCTTCTCTCTTGTAAGGAAAACACAAACTTTGGGTGCAAGATTTTTATGGTGCGTTTTTTTTTGTTGTTGCTTTGGTTTTGTTTTGTCTACTATTTTTTTCCCCATTTCTTAAGGAAAAAAAGGAAATACATGGATTTTTGGTACTTACACTACGCACATCAAAAAACCAAAACAACAACAACAAAACAAACAAAAAAAGAAAACCAAACCAAAAACAAAACCCACAAACCAGAAAAAAAACAGCAAAGGTGGCCTAGGACTCTGCTGTAACCTATTGTGTTTACATGTGTATCTTTTGGTTCCCTACAGCTCTTCTACAGGGATCAATGGCTTTTTACTCAGTATTTGCTCTTCTGAAGGGAAAACAGGAGGGAACGTACCAGCACTTCAACCAACTAGAATAGGTGGTTGGGGGGGACAGATTATCATTTGTTGTGAGTTTGGGGTTTTTTTTAGGCTAATTCAGAAATCAAGTACTCAAAATATGTTCATCCCCTCCTACCATCAACTTGTGCAGGAAGTAAAACGCAAGTAAAATGTTCTTTAAGGATCTTATATGTAAAGAAATAAATCCCTGTAGCAACTCTCTCTGAAACAAAGATGAAAGGCAATAGCATATTCTGGTGAATATTGCTAATAAAGTCATAGAAGTTTATTAATTTTTAATCCATTATACTCTGAAAATGCAAAATACTATATTTATGTAACTAATCTGTAGGTTACTTGTGTAACCAATTTTATTAATGCATATATGTTTTTCTCAAAATACACAAATATTGCAAAAAAAGATTTTGCAATCTTTTCACTAAATAACCAGGGTCTGCCCACTGGAATGAATTGGATTTTCCTACTATTTGAAGATAGAAGGCTGAAAAAAGCATAACATTTTCTTATATTCAAGAAAGGAAAAATGGCAATGTGTTCATGGATGGAACATGCACACTTGCCCCCTGTATGTTTATTTTGTATGCACAGTCTGAGCAATCTTCACCCAATATAAGAGAATGAGCATTATAAATAGTTGAAATGGCTCCCAGAATAAATACCTGTTTCTTCACCAAATTATCGATTCTGGATTACTTAAATTAAAAGGTGCCTTGCCACTATGTCTAAATCTAGCCTTGTATTATATAAATTGTCTTTTATGCTTATTTCAAATGCCTTAGAAATGGTCTGGGAGCACATTTAGCTTTGGTTGCAGCACTGTTTTTCCAGTCACACTAATTACTGTCAATACATAACAGTAACAAGGAATGTGTAATCATATCTGTCATGACTGGAAATTAAAAAGTGTCATGTTAATTGAGAATCTGAATTTCCTGTTAGGAATAATATTACTTTAAGAAAAGGCCATTTAATTAAAAAAAAAAAAAAACAAACAAAAAAAACCAAATAGAATTGCACCAAGTTTTAAAATCACACGTTATAATTCAAACTGTCAGGAAAGCATTAAGTTATCTGGCAAGAGTAGCACTTACGGACATCATCTCTGAAATAGCTGATTCTTTTAATTAGGTCTTAATTTAAATATTTTAAAATGTATATATAATCCCTGACAATGTTTTGCATCTCATTTGTAGACAAAGTTTCTGACTTTCATGACATTGTTTCCATTAGCATACAGTGAGAAAACAATTTTTCTACTGCTGTAAAAAAAAATGACAGAGCATCATAAAAAGCCTAGATTAAAAAAAATCTGTCTAAAAATCCAAACAATTAGCTACTATAGAAAAATGGTTACGAGGAAATTTTTGATACAGTCTGAAATATTCAATATTCTACAAATTTGTTGTACTTCAGGAACAATCTCACATTACAGGAAATCTGCAGACTGGCTAGATGGAATTTTAAGGGTGGAGGGTTGTCATTAACGTATATCTATGGCATGATAAACCATTTTATCCTATTATAAATAAAATATTATGATGTCAGCATAACATTATATAGCATAATATGCTTCCTCAGACACTGGTTTAGAGAATTTTTTCTGAAACTATGTAAAAGTCATTCATATCTTCATTAAATCACAAAACACCTAAAAAATACAAATTTTAAGCATTTTTTTGCTGTATTAAGCACCATAAATACTGTATTTTTATAAATTTTTTTTCTTTTTTTTTTTTCTTCTGTTGCTGCCTTTCTGGGCTAGTGAGATTAATCTCTTTGAGAAATACAAGACAAGGGAATAAACATAGCAAGGAAAGACACCTACTTGACTGCATGGTTCTTGCTGAGATTTCTGCTGTTGAAGCACCCAGGCCTTGTGGAGAACGTGCAGCTAGACGGAATAAGTACAAGCTGTTTGGCCTTAAGCCTTGCAAGCGATAAGATGTAGTAGGTTCAGTGGAAACCCGTTGCTAAAGATAGGTAATAAGAAGAAGTCTTCATTAATGTTCAGAGATTCTGCTTTCCATATTTTGCCTATAGAAGACGTGCTTTTATTCTCTCATGATAACCCAGTTGAGAAAAATCTAAATTCAAGAATGTAACTCAGGACAGAATCAAACAAAAATTCAATATATTACTTTTGGCAAACGCACATTAAGGAAGAATATTTGTTAAAGTCAATGGCCTAACAGGTGAAACTCGGAGCCAGAAATACTGTTTGACTGTTTGAGGAAATAACAGCTGTGTACAAAGTATAAAAGGCTTTTTAGACACTAAGATATGAGCAAAGACTTACTTTTAGCAACTTCTGAGAGTGAACTACAGGATTTTATAATATGAGTAATCTTGGGTATAACCTCGTATTTAAATTTGTGTTCAAATTATCAAGAAGCAAATTCTTCCAAAGAGTAGCTTATTAAGCAGGGGCCTGCAACCTATTTGGAGGTGAAATATGGATCTGGCTCCCTTGCACAAAAAAAAGCTTATGCACTGATATTGTGTATGTGAAGCCACCACAAACATCAGCTCAGTTGAAGCATCAGCAATGAGCTGATGATGCAGGCAAAACCAATGAGGCTGACATTCTCCTGCTGCCTTCTGAGACTGCTGGCTTCTTTCTTTTTGTGTGGGACACCTGGCAATATCACACAGTTTTCGTATCAGGAGAACAGTTTATTCTAAAGTGTATGATACTAACACCACAGAGGCGCTTAAACTGAAAATTCTTTTAAGAAATAATGGTACAGAAAATGGCCATTGTAGGCTTTTATCTTTATTTCTTCTCAAGTATTACTCAAAGATTAGAGAAGCCCGAGAACTATTAGATGGTGGCAAAGAGAAACAAAAATTCTCCAAATCTGAAATAGACTTCAAAGTCCAAAGGGTAAGTGCAAAAAATCTTCCTGAGTCCATAATATCTCTGCTTCCAAGCCACTGTAGAAGAACAGGCTTAGAGAGACATGATTAATGTCTGAAACCAGATGCAACTTCTGTGGATAACTCGTGAGCAGCAAAGTTCCACTGGCTAGTAATCATTGACACAGCATGTTCTCCTGTTCACACACTCTCAGTCAATCATTAGGCTGACTGCTAGGTTTAACAAACTGTTAAACATCAAGGCATTTGTACTAAAGAAAGTTACTAATCCATCAGTTTTAACCATTGCATCATTTTATGTCTGACTCATTAAAGAGTATTTAAAAGATGTATAGTCTTACCTCTTCCCCATGCTCCCCATCTTTGTAAACTAGTTCATAGCTGGAAATGGTATCAGAGCGTGGAGGTGTCCAGGAAAGTAATATGCTTGTTTCAGACTCAGGTTCTGCTTTGAAGTTCAATGGCTGACCAGGCACTAAAGAAGAAGTTGAGCAGTGTTGCCAATTGTTTATTTGGCTAGTTCAACACTTATGTTTCAAACCTTTTAAACTATTGTCTGAATATTTCACACAATACTATTTTCATTGAGCTTACTGAACTTAAATGAATTGATTAAGTATACTATGAAATAAATTAATCTGAGCTCAGAAAAGAATAATGATATATTTAATTCAGACACTACAAATTATCAAAGATTTCAAATAAATGCTTTGCAGTATAAGTAACATACACAGAACCGAAATGCAATTGAACAGAAGCTTCATGATAAATACCAGTATCATGGTAGAGAAGGAGAAAAAATGACTGCTGTAGCTGAACCCAGGACAACCAGCAATCTAATAATTTACATGTGAAATGTTGAACATACACGTATGCATATATATGTGCGTGCATATGGGAAAATGTTAGAATTGTGTAAGATTGGCTGGAATAGTCAAGAAGAAAGTGTTAAAACCATCACATGCATCTGAAAATGGTTTGCTCAGCTCATAAATAATGATGATACTAAATACAACCTGGTCTTTAAGAAGACACCTAAATATTGAA
Organism: Nestor notabilis; assembly: GCF_000696875.1. Lineage (NCBI taxonomy): Eukaryota > Metazoa > Chordata > Aves > Psittaciformes > Psittacidae > Nestor > Nestor notabilis. Next base: position 15,688 of record NW_009916440.1, on the reverse strand, counting down.
TGCTTTTGCAATGTGAAGATGTTATAACATGCTGAAAAAATTTCCAGCAATGTAAGAAATGATATATTTCTACCCTTTTTTTTCCAATATAGCTGAATTTCTAGTAACTACACTTTCTAATTGCAAGAAATAAAAATGCAACTTTGATTCCAGTAGCCAAGAACATTCTCTGTTGCTATGTCTTGTGCAATGGTCACAGAAATTATCCAGGCTAAATGTTACCCTCATTTACTTCTACATATCTATGGTAAATAATGAGGTTGTCTGGGAGATGACAGCAAAATATAATTCATTCAAATGTATATCATAATTCTAGTACCCAAGTTCTAAAACATTACTTTCAGTTACAGCACTGTTGATAAGGCATGAAACAGTTTTCCATGACATTTCTAGCTTTTCAAGAATAAAATATGGCATGCTTTTGTTTCTTCAGAAAAAAATATGAGATGCACTTCTTAGCACCTACTGAGAAAAGGCACAACAAGTAGGCTGTGACAACAGAGATTGTTTCAACATAATTTTTCAGGATACAATCTTATTACAGCATTACGAGTATATTTCTGTTGTACAGCGGAAGACTTAGAAACACAATAGAGCAAATGGCAAAAAATAATTTGTGATTGTAATTTTTTTCTTCCCCAGATTTCTGTGGAATGTCACTCTGATGATAGCACCACCTTTGTGTATGCTGGTAAAGCCTAGATACCTAACTTTGGACAGATAATCTGTCAACAAACAGCATATTCAAGCTCCTGTGTGGAGGTTGCAAATCCTTACCATTCACTTTTTTTTTTTTTAAATTTTTTCCCCATACAGGATGAAATAGAAAAGGAAAGTTGTAGAAGGTTATTGCCTTTTTCTGAGGGAATGAATAAGAATGAGCAGGAGACCAAGTCTCTTTATAGGAACAAAAAAGGACAGGAGTAATTAGCTATTTTTTCTAAAAGATGCCTGGTATAAAAAAGAGACCACTTCCTAAGTACTGCAAAGTGCAAAAGGAAAGAAAAATCACAAAGCACAGGGAGCAATTACAGGAAATATCAGAAAAGTATTTTTGACATAGATGGTTCTAACTTCATCCTTTTAAAACTGAATGGATTTGAAATGAAGAGGGATAGAGTGGGATAACTGGATAACTCCTGACTTTGAAACAGATTCTGAAGTACTACTAGATTAAGCTTTAACTTTGCAATCTACAGCCTAGTTGTAAAAACGCATTTACTAAGTGAACATGAGAACTTTTTAGGTTAGCCGACTCAAAACACTCCTGAGTGCAAACCAGACAACAGCTGCAGATTTTGCTGCTGTTTAACATGGCTTAAAGGAGATGTGGAGCCCCACTGCAGGCTTGCCTAAACTTGGTAATAAAATCTGGGTCTAGGCAGCTATTTGAAAGCTTTCATTTTTACTACAGGTTGTTCCTAATCTATTTAATGAAACTCAGGTGGGTACCTGGCTGTAGGCATTTTATTTGCTTCATCTGACAAAAAGAAAAAACGTTGTAAAACTGGCCATGATTTGCTTCAGTGTGTGACAAAGAACAGGAAAAGAAGTATTTTGGTGAAGTAACTGAGCCACACAGATGGAGTAATAAAGTCATTTTAGCCTGGTCCCAGAAGGTCAAACAGCAGCTTGTATTACCTGTGCCACCTTGTGTCTGACATCTCTATCACTGACCTGGAGGAGGTGATGGAGGGCACACGTTCCAGGTTTGCAGATGATATCAAGCTGGCGGGGACCAGTTGACACACTCAAAGACCAGGATGATGCTGAGAGGGAGCTGGAGAGCAGGGAGGGACATAACAAGCCAACTTTTTTTTCAGCAGGCCCTGTCCTGGGTAGGCAGAGCCTTGCAGGGATGCAGACTGCAATTGATGGGGCCAGGGAGCTGCTGCGGGGATGGTCCTGAGCCCTGATGGGCAGCAAGCTGCACCGGGGCCAGCTGCGTGCCTATGTAGCAACAAGGGCCAGTGGTGGCAAGGGTGGTGTGAGCACAAGATGGGCCTGAGAGCTGGGGGGACACGGACTGTCTGTTCTGTGCACTTCAGACCACATCTGGGTATTGCATCTGTTTTTGCGCCTCAGAAAGATGGCTCTGGGTTGGGGCACTTGCCCTGCAAGGAGAGGCTGCAGGATTGGGCTGGTTCAAATGGGAGAAAGGATGGCTTTTGGGGGCACCCACCAGCATGCCCTACACTGAGGAAAGGGATGGGAGAGCCAGGCTCTACACAGCAGTGTGCGGCAGGAGGGCTAGAAGCAGCTGCTCAGGCTGAAATACAGGATGCTCAGGCTGGATATAAGAAGCCTTTTACAATGACAGCCTAGCAGTTGAACTGGAGCCCACGGAGCTTGGACCACATCCAGCCTTGGGCAGGTTTGTGCCTCAGCTGGGTGAATACCTGAGCAGCCCAGCCTGACCCCGTGACCAGCCTGCTCTGGGCAGGGGCTGAGTCTGGAAACCTCCCCAGAAAATCATCCTACCAGCCTAATTGTCCTGTGATGTTATGACCTGTGCTTAATGTATGGATACATGAATTGTAGAACACAGCTAGGCAGTAATGGTAACACTAATAATTTAATAGAAATAAAAAATGGTCAAGTGATCCATATGAAGGTTGGTACCACCTGTTATGATAAATACGGCAGCAGATGGAGAACAAAGGATATTTCCTGACTCTCTGCATGTTTTAAGACACTCATCCTCCAAGAATTCCTTAAAAAAAAACAACCTCTAACCTTTATGGTCTTAGGTCTGCAATTCTCTATCATTTTATAAGACAAGTTGATGGTTAATTGAACTTTCCCAAATGCTGTTTGTCAAAATAATATCTTGCTGCAAAAGCTAGTCTCCCCTCACATTTTTGAACCACAGTTATGCAACTCTAAAACTGAAAACACTGACAAAAGAAAGAGGTGACAGGGAAATCTGCATTGCTCCAAACAGATAGAGAAGATGAAGAAGAAAGAAAACAAAAACAAAGTAACAGAAACTAAACAAAATGTATTGCTGATAAACTCTGCTAGGGAAACCAAGGCTTAAGCCAAAGAAAAGTACCAGGTAAGAAAGTGGAATAATAACTTTTAAACTCTTTAGGATTTATGCCTAGAACACACAACATCTGTTCAAAAAATTCTTCAGTGGCTCATGGGAACTATGCCAAACCGGAGAAGCTGACAAAAGGCACTGGTCTCCCTCAGAGACAGAAAATGCCTAGGGTTCCTAGCCTGTAAAATCTATTAAATTGTCTTTATACTCTTGGCTGAAGTGTTTTTAACTTCACAGATCAAATCTAACTTTCCATTTTAGTGCTCTGCATGGTCAGCTCAGTGAATAGATGCTCATTGCATGAGCAGTCTCTGAATATTGTCTTTTCTGTCTTCTCTGGTTTGAGGTCAGTGTGCTCTACAAACATAAAGCCCCATAACTTCCTTCTGTACCAAGTATACCTCCTGACTGTAAACATGATGTAACTTAAGTAGTACACATGATGAAATGCTACAACGTAGTGACAAAACAAAGAACAAAGTCCAGAATTACTCTTTTTAAAACTTCTTTCCAAGTTCTACCCTTTTGTTTGCCTAGTCCTCCATGTTTATTGCTGGATAACCAGGAACACAAATTTCTGGACCTTGTCTTGCATATGTGGTTCTACATCTATCCCTAATTCAAGTACCGGAAGAGAATCATAAAATGAGATCTCACATTTAGAAAGTCACTTTAGTTCCCTGCACAGCTCCTCAGCTGGCTGAAGAAACCAGAAAAACACTCCAGGCTGTCCTGGGTTTGCAAGTAATGCTGGAAAGAGAAGAGAGTCTCCAGACTGAAAAGGGACTCATGACATGGTAAAATCCATATCTAGAGCAAACTCATTCAGCTCAATTAGAAATTGGTTTTGCAAAGGACAAGAGATTGATCAAGAGAATTTACAAATTTGAAACTGAAAAGGACCAAGAGTTCATGCATCTGTGCTTGCTCTGGAAGAAGCATGAAGCTCTACAGAGAAGCTCTTACAATTGAGAAGTTAATGTGCTCTGGAGGTTTTGTTTTTTAAAACAATACTTGCATTTTTGAAATACCAAATTATCATGGAATATAATTACAAAATAAAATGGGTAATGTATTAAAGGTATATGCATCCTTCTCTCCCTCTGTCTTTCTGCTAGAACAGAAATAACCTCTTCAAATGAGTCTGAAAATAGTTGAGGATTGTAGTTCTGCAGTATCAAACACAGAACCACAGTATTTGAAATATTATCTACATTTTAAATGTCCAAAAAGCCTAGCACATTTTGTTAAAACAAACCAGAAATCCGTAACTTACTTTTTAATATGTGTAACTCTGAGGCAGCCCACAGAATAAAATAACGTTAGTCGGTCTTAAAGACATACTCCCCATAGTCTTGTCTGAATGACTAGAGAACACAGTGAAGAGACTAATTGTTCTTCAGAGTAATTCTGTCTACACTATTTCTACAGCATAGCAGTAGAGTTGTTTTGAAATTATTTCAAGATGCATTTTCCATACCTAAGTTCAGCGACAAAAGTAATAGTTCTACATTTTCAGTGCTCATTCATGTATTTGCAAAACAGAATTGAGAGATGAAAAATCAGAAAGATCCCTGTCTGAGGGCAAGATCCTCAATATTGGTCTCATCATGTTAGCATTTAAATGAAGTAAACACAGAGACTGGGATATTTAACAGAATTCAACCGTGCTCTGAGAGCAGAGGGGTTATTGAAAAGCTGAAATATTTTTTCCTACCTCACCAGAAATGTTCCTTAAGGGGAATTTTGTCACTTACTTAAAAACAATCCTGCCCCTCATCGTGGCTCGAAATTATTCTTCTTCCACCTGCTTCTTTGTGTCAGGTTTGAGTTTCCAGCTGCATGCTCTCAATCCTTCACTTGTGCAAGTCTATTTCCATTAGGTGCTTCACTAGGAAGCTAGTACTGTGGAGTTTCAGTAACATAAGGTTTCCCCATTCACATGTCCATGAAAAAGACTGAAATCATAAAGTAGCTAGCTTGGTACAATACAGAACTGTATTTGTTTGCTACAGACTCCCTTCCTCTTGAATGTCTAATCTTCTTTTACAATAAGAACTCCAGAACCATTGATTAATTTCCCTTAAGCTAAGGCTCCGTTTATGTGCCCTCCAAGTCACATACTTGACCTTTTCATTACTGTCCTTTTCCATGTGTTCAAAAAATCAGCTTTTCATAACTGTAATAGTCTGTAGTCTTCAAACCACTGCCAATCCTTAGTTTAAAATTAACAGTATGTTTTATATTGTAAGTTCTTGTTGAAAGCAGCATACATTTACAGGTAGACATTCACTACCCAGAATGTATTTTCCCTCTCTCTCAATAATCAACTACCTAATAGATCCTGTGTACCTCTCAATTTCCCCTCTTTCTTCTGAAGATCAGAATAAAACAGGATCTCTGAATTCCTTCAGAAGCTTCCTCTCTTTGCACATTAGAACCCAACCCAACCCAAACTAAGACATTCAGTTTAAAGCTCAAGAATTTTCCTGGTACACACCAGTTTAAAAGTACTGTTCAGAAAACATGTACTTCTGACCAGTTTAAGCGAAGGAAGGAAAAATGCGAAGATACATAGTAAGTGTGTCCTGGGCAGCTAAATGGAGACAAAGCAACAAAGCCTTTGTTTTCCAGTGAAGTAAAGAAGTATGGAAGTATAACACTAAAGCTTATACCGATACTTCTCTAAAGTTTGACGATAGTAAGTCAGTTCACCTAAATAATACCCTGATCCTGACTCCATCCTCAGCAGAATCAAATCCTGTGATTGAAAATGGAGAATAAGGTCTTTTGGAAATGATCTTCCCTTACTCAAAAGGCTCATTTCTACAGATATTTTCTGGTTATGCAATTTCTTTATATCTTTTTACAGTAAAGAAAATACTGCTGAAAACAATTAGACAATCAATAGGACATGGCTTTTTCTTAAAATGCTTAAGATGAATATTGAAACAAAAAAAAAGAACATGAATTTCTTTCTTTATGTTTGGTTCCCTGAAAAATGTTTCCTTCTCTTCCCCTCAAACTATACGTTTCTAGTTGATATTCGAATTAGAAACCTAATTTTAACTAGCAACAGTTTCAGCAGACTTGCAAGTGAGAAGGCACTCATACAGCCATTTCAAAATATTAATTCTGCTGTACTAAGACAGCAAAGATTCTTGTGAACAGGCTTCTAGAAAACAAATTATTAATTTTCTGTAATCTCTCTCTAAAGATCAGAATACACATAAGGGATGAAAGCTTTGAAGGAAACCAAGCTAACAGAGCCTATAAGTCATAGCTGTCAATCAGATTCTCATGTATAGATACTCTAATATCCCCAGAGTAAGCATAAGAGTTAAGCTACATGTTTACAATGATAAGCTTATTTGTTTCAAAAAAAAGGGAAAAATAATCAATCAAAATATAATCACCACCCCATTCCTATTTTTACTCCTTTACATATGCTTCCATTAAATGCATTTCTTCTGTTTTTAAATGGCACTCTATGATTCACTATGTTTATCTGGATGAGTTTCAAGTTTAAGAGAGATTTAAACCAAAACAATCATATTCAGATTTATATTACAGCTAATCTGGAGGGAAAAGCAAGGAGAACATTTTATTCTGCAGTGTTCACTGAAGAGAAACTGCTGCACAGAAAGCCAGGACAACCTTAATTTTTAAACATATCCTGAACTGAAGAACTGCCCTAGACTTTCTCAGCTATTTTTCTCTTTTCTGACTTAATATGTTTGTATTTCAAGCACAAAAATTACTCCTTATGCCACATTTTTGGTTTTGTTTGTTAACATAGTCACAAATAAACAATGTCAAAGTCAACTCTGTTACAAAGTTGAAAATGTATTGAGAATCCCTCCAGCATTGAGGAGGGATGAATTTCTCCAGATTACAACAGTAATTGGAAACAGGTGGGCATGTTTAATGGCAAGTTCTATGAAGCTTTAAATAAACAGAAATTTTCTGAAGTGACCTCAGCAAGTCATGTAACTTAGACTGGTTCAACTGAGCCTCAGTGCTCATTATTTCAATTGCTTGCTCCGTCTCTGGAGAAGCCACTGACAAACTCTTGCTAATCTAAAAGGTTTACAGTTTTAAGTAAAAACACAGATTAGGATCTTACTAAACCTTCTTCTTTAAAAGCTTTTTGCACATGATTTCAAGAATAAGTCAGATGTCAGTAAAAACCTAGTCCCTCAAAAGGATTACAACTGCCAAAATTAAACTATGGTGCATATTTACATTTGCATGTGCACAGAGGCATTTTAAAGTATCACTAGGAGGCCTAAAAAAGTTAAAAACTTCTCAACTGAGACACTGCAAAAGGTAACATCTAGACCTTTGTGTAACAACATTTAGAAAGGTGCCAGGTCAATACCTCAATTTCTGTTCTCTTTTTTAAATACATACTGGTAAAATGCAGAAGTAAAAGGTGAATGAAACACGACTGTCTTCAGTGTCATTTTAGAGAAACTTATTTTAAGAATTCCAGGGCTGCTAGATCCTCCAATAGGGAGCTTTCCAGTACTAAAAAAAATCAAGTAATATTATGTAATATTTCTAGGTAATCACTGACCTACAGTAATAATTCATACGGCTGTCTCTAAACTGATAAAGGGAGCTTTTATTTCTTATTTCTACAGTAAAACACTTTCTGCAGTGTAGCTACACCAGAGCTACTCACTTTTGATTTCATAACAATTGTCTCTAATGTTTTTCACTATGCTTTTTTGTCCTTTGCTAATAAAACTAATTCATGGACCTAAAACTCCTGTACAGAAACAAAACAAATTTACTGCAAACATTATCCAAGAAAATTGTGACCTTGTGGTATGCTCTTTGTAGAGGTAGGCTGGATTTGATTTATATATCCAAGTGCACACAACTGCTTGCTTGAGTCTATACAAAGGTTTGTTGTTTTTTTTAATGCTTTCATGTTTTACATGTTTTCAGAACCTTATCAACTATTTGAATACACATGAAGCACATTCCAAAAGTAAGATTCAGTAATGAACATCAGGGAGTCACTCTCCACCTGAAAAAAACCCAGCAACACAGGTAACTCTTCAAAGAAAACTGTGAAGAACTACTTGACAAACACTTTTGGTGCACAGAGCACTGCCAAACAGAAGCCATAACATTCAGCACCTCTAGGATGGAGATCTCCCTGAGACTTCACTTAAACTTCAGTAAAACTTCTAGAAACTGATGAAAAAAGAAATGAAAGTGTGAGAGGATAATTTTCCCTCTCCAAAGATAACCTGCACCATGGAATGGAGAAAAGGTTATCTGCAAAAGCTGCTTGAATAAACTGGCTATCCTTGAGAGGAATAGTTTTTAAACATTTTAAACTCAAATTCTCTCTCTGCAAAATTTCCGCATATATTATTCTGTTCATTGCTAACTTACCTCCTGTCTGAGTGATGACTTGTATGTCACTAGAAAGTGGTCCATCCCCAACAGAAGTAAAAGCAAGAACCTTCACGGAGTATGTTTTCTGGGGTACCAGATTTCCAATAGTGGTAATATGACTGTCAGCCACATTGTGCTTCATCCAACTGTTGACATGTTGAGTGGGATCCATGGTGTAATAAACTCTGTAACCTTGTATTTGCCCATTAGGTTCCTCAGGTTCTTCCCACTGTACCAAAATAGTGGTGGAGCTCAACATACGGGCTTGCACATTGCGTGGTGCACTTGAAGGTGCTTGTTCTGAAGTCCTTGTTGACACAGGCTCACTAGGTGGCCCTCGTCCAATGTTATTTACAGCAACTACCCGAAATTCATACTCTGAATATGGGCTCAGGCCAGCCACGCTATAGCGTGTTGTTGCCACCCCATCAATTTCTTTATATGGCTCCTCAGAGTTTTTGGGTTTGTGTTGGATTATGTAGTAGGAAACTGGTTCAGGGTTTCCAGAATCCCAAGTCAATGTTATGCTTGTTGCTGTGCTTTCTGTCACCACAGGTGTTCCAGGAGGTTTGGGTAAAGCTAAAGACAAATGCCAAAAAATGCAGTTAGCACTATGCAATATTAGACATTAGTTATTACAATAAGCAGCTTAAAAACCAAAACCAACACCAACACCACCACCAACAACAAAAACAAACCAGGAAGATTGGAATGGAAAGAAGATGTGGTTCGTTCAGAGAAAGCTTTTGGCAATTGTGATTTACTCCAGAAATCTGTCAGAAAATCCTCAAGTTTTGTAGTGTAAAGTTTATTTGATATTAATGATATTGACTTTGTAATAGATCCCATAAACATATGCAGAAGATGAATCTTTTAAGCAGACAGTTCACCATTACAATAGAATTCTCAGGTATTTTTGGAACCTCTAGTTTACAGTTACTCAGTGAACATGATACTCGGACACCCAGCAACTCTAAAAATCAAATGACTGGTTTTTAAAGGCTCCTGCTGTTGACAGGTATATGCAAGAGTACAAGAGCCTTTATTTGCTTGAAATGAAGGCTGGGAGCTAGACACAGGGGAATAATGGAATAGTATGATTAAATTACTTAATATTATTATTATTATTGCTGTTTGAATCTGTATTTTTATGCCAGTGATTAGCTGGAATATTTACCCTCTTGATTTAAGAAGGTAAGAGGCATTTAGTTTCTTTCAGTTAAAAATATTTGCTCAGAATATGGCAATGAATGGAAGAAAAGACTGAACTATGTCCAAATATATGTTCTTGGGATATACCTTTGACTGTTATCTGTGCTATTGCTTCTATAACACCAAGGGTAGACATAGCAACACAAGTATAGTTTGCAGACTGCCTGACATCATTAAGCTCAAGAACGTTCCTCCCTATTGGCATATCATCCTCGGGTGTCAAATCTTCTGCTCCTAGCATCCATTTCACATATGGCATTGGTGACCCCACCGCAACACACGTGATATTTACACTCCCGCCAGGCATGATCTCATGATTGGTGGGGGGGATAGAGAACCTCGGTGGGACCCGTCGAACTGGAACAAAACACAGAAAAAGGTAATAACATATACAAAAAAAGAAACTGGATCTTGCATACAGACTACATGCAGTGTACAGACAATTTAACGTTTTAACATGTTATTCCGATCTGCCAGAAAATATGTATAAAGAAGTATGAGACTAAACAAGAATTTTGTCTGCACACAATGTGGATTATTCTGTATTTACTGGAGGATATTATTAAGCACATTCATACAAAGGCTGATTCAGACCTATTGGGCCCCACAATTAACTAACTACATACTAACAATACACAAACACCATGCAAAAGATATACACACGCACACGTGCACACACACACACACACGCACATGTACATATGCATTTTATATGCCCATACATATATAAATGCACAGAAGAAAACCGGAAGGCCAACAGCATGCTTGAGTTGATTACTGAAACCAACTTCAATGCTGTGTGCTTCCAGCTGATGTGAATGAATGTGCTAGGCCACATCATCACATCACAGTCTTGAAACACACTGCCTACAGTACATTAAAAGTGCAATTTCATTTGCTTTCAGACTCAAAGTAGATGCAGCCTCAAGACCTTACACTAACACTGAAACAAACATAGAAAAAAATATAATTACACACAAATACAAATATATATATACACACACATATATATATA
>NW_009916439.1:39083-39339 GCF_000696875.1 Nestor notabilis | reverse complement strand
GGGGCCGACGCGGCCGTGCCGGAGTGCAGTTGTAACGAGGGGCGATGGCGTTACGCCGCCAAACTTCGGCTCCATCCAGCATCCAGCGCTCAGGAGGGGTGCGGCGGACCTTTCGCTGTCATTTTGGGGTTTATTTGTTATTTCCAACCCTCCCTGCCCAGCACTGCGGGGGGGCGTGGGGAGTGGGTTTGCTCACCGGGTGCTTCTCGCAGCACCGGGAAAGTTTCGGTCCCGGTGGGGCCCCCCCCCGGCGGGG